>NC_068379.1:3566798-3625732 GCF_023724105.1 Carassius gibelio | reverse complement strand
GGTTTTCCTCTAGATGTTTGAATAGAGATAGAGGGATTGCTCCAATTCTGACACAACAGTATGAGTGATGCTATACTTTGATATTAGATGATGGGATCTGGCTCTCAGTCATTGTCCAATTCAAAGGTGTTCAGGGGCATTCAGGTTTGGGCTTTGTGCGAGTCAATATGTCATGCATAATAGAAGAGGGTGTCCACATACTTTTGGACATGAAGTGGATGTTTGAGCTCATATTGATACGTACGATCAGAAGGAGAGAGTTGGGTTTTTGGTGGGCTTCCAGATGGAGAGCCTTGACCCTCAGCAGGGCTGTCTTTGAGTGCAATACTCAGCCCTGCACACACTGCCTCGTACGATGCACTCAGACGTGTATTGGGGTCTCGTTTGGGTTTGGGAGGAGGTTGTTTTCGTGGGGAGGAGAGGATCCCTCCATTCCCCTCCTCAGTGGAGTATGGCGCAGGCTGAAGGGCTGCTTTGATTGATGTCCCGATGCTGGAGTGTACCAAGCTGTCCATAACCAGGGGGAGAGGCACAGAGCTGGAGCGGAAATGCCGGAGTGGTCTGTTCCCCCCACGGCCTGACACATCGTTAACCCTTCCACTTTTTTCAACAGCCCTAAACAAAAGGATGAACAATCATAAGTATTCTAGTGCCATTCCTGTCATTCATCATGTACCCTTGTATCTCCCCCCCCTCGCCAATCTAGCAAGTCATTATTCATTCATATGTTCATTCTTTCAATCTTACTGCATATGTCCTGTCTCAATGTATGATGGGTAGTTAAGGTGCTAAGCAGCTGCCAAGTGTGCGAGGATCAACCTCAACCTCAACCTTCCTGAAATCAATACACCAATGTCAAGCTGTCCATTCATATCTGGACTAAGATTTCATTAAACTACACTAACTGGAATTCATGTTCCCTTAACAATAACAATAAATAAAACAAATTACAATTAAGAACTGGTATCATAATAATTACATGATTAGCAGATTTAACCAATTCACAAAATGTGGTAACTCAAAGTGGTCAGGAGGCACAATAAAATGTGATAAAAGAAACTAATATACACAGATATACACAAACAGCAAACCTGCACTTGGTTTTAAGCATTCATTAGTATTAAATACTCAAAAGAAATTATCCACGATACCAGTAAATGATTACGACAAATTAGCATTGCATTAGGATTCTGAACTCTGATTTACAGAACTAAAGCATGAAAGCTTATTTGCATTGCAGATTGTTTAAGTCTAAGTTGATTCCTATAAGACTACATTGTGAAATGCACACTCTTGTTTGATATTGACCCTATAATCTGGGCCTACCATCTGCTGTTCTCACCCAAATGGGATGAAGTGTTGGGGTGGATGGTATTCGAGGAACAAGGGGGTGGTGATGGGTTCCAGTGACTTAAAACCTTAAGGCGATTTCAGCTCTCTCTGATTAGCGGTATGGACCTCCTCTTGACTCACTGATTGACTTCTAGATTAGCTATGAAAGCCCCATCTATCAATCACCTGCACCTCTTGTGGCAATTGGGCACTCAAATACACCTGTTTGTTTCTGCTTGTGCAAATAGATTTCCATTGCAGTCTCGTTATATAAAAAAATAGTAATAAAAATAAACCACCCCTCCAACACCACTTGTAATGATAACGATCAACACTTCCTTGGCAGCTGTTGCATAGTGTCAGACAATTGTTCATGGCTAATTTCTGTTATGTCTGTAAATCCTGAGAATTTTGCTAGATTATTATTATTTCATTTATTTTTCTTTTTATTTATCCTTGGAGTTTTGGGTACTGAATATCAATTGAATAGGCAGTTCTGACCTTGCAGTTTGCACAATTTTCATTTGCAGATGGAGATGGTAGTACGTACTGTATGTGCCAATGTTAATAGTGTCTACAACTAACCTGAGATTAGGCTTCTTTTTTGCTGAATTCCCACTAACATCATCTAATAAATTGCAAGTACTTTAGACTGATCAGTTTGCAAAGACAGAACATGAAGAACTGATAAAACCTCTCATGAATTTTTATAGGTTCCTCAAACCCAAGTGGAAAATGCAAATTTTGGAGTGTCTAATATAATCAGATATGCCAATATAATCCTTCAAGAGGGACTCTCACAGTAGCACATTCATATCTGAGAGTCCGCATCAGATTGAATTGCAGCTGAAAAAATATTATAATTTTTTTGTTAGGGATCATTTAATGGACACCAATATGAATATGATTATTTCCTTGATATGTTTTCTATTTTAAAAACTAATTAAAGAATAGAGACAGGAGCACACTCAACCTTATTACACATTCTCCTCTATAAGTTTCACCTTTTGGGTGAGTCTTCTTCTTTGCCTACAGGTTCTGGTCGTTCACCCAGTGGTGGAGCACTGATGTGACCCCGGAGGCGGTCATTCTCTCGTGCAATATCGGCTGCATTTTGGATGACCAGGCTGTCATAAGCACGCATACCCAAGTCCTCAGCTCCCTGCAGAAACCGCTGGACGGTACACTGCTCCTGCTGCCAAGATGTGAGCCTGTGACGTGCACACTGTCTGGCCAACCAACCACGCACCACTGAATCACACATACACACGATTAAGTCAAAATATTAGCTCGGTGACAGACCACATACAGTCTCTGATGTGTTCACTTTACCTTTCTGACAGATAATAATCTTCCTGTGCAGTTGATGGCAGCGGTCATTAAGGTGATCAGCTTGCCAGTATCTCAAGAAAACCTTACTGTTCCCTATCTGAGCAAAAGAATGAGAGAGGAAGAGAGATAGGTAATCACATAAGCTCTGTTCCAAATCTATTTAGCTGCCTACTTCCTATATTCATGGGGAAATTAAGATTTTTGCTGCATGTTCAATTTACTTGAAATCAGCTAAAGCAACACAATTACTGTATACATTTAATTTCATTTTGAACAACCCACTTAAATATGTCGAATTCAAATGTACTTAACCCATTATTGTAAATAGTTGCATTAACTGAAACCACATGGACAGATTTTTTCAGCATGCTTTAAACTGAACTGAACTGAACTGGGAGAGAAAATGTTGAAATTTAGTGCAATTTTATGCATTTTTGAAAGGAACAACCTGCTTTTGTTTAATGCTCAGTTATTTTGTCTGTTCATTTAAAAGTGTTTCTGAAGTTTTTGTGGTTAGGTTGCAGGATGGTTTAGATGGTTAATGGTGTTAGTCGGTTCATTCAATGAACAAAACTGCTAATGTCAGTGCTGCAGCACTGTATTTATTCAATTTGTTAATTGATTAAGTTGTGCATTTTACTTAATTCCATTTGTGACATTTACTTAAAATATTTCATTTTGCAGAAAAATGTGAAAGAAATTTAATTAAACTAAACAATCTATACGTATTAGTGTAAATGGAATAGAAGTTTAATATTAAGATCAAGTATCTTCACATCAGGAACCTATGATGCCTTAAAATCCTGTCTCTGTAATCCGTGCTCAATATTTTTGGAACAACACCTCTCGGTCCCTTCATGAACATTTTCCTAGAGCTCTGTAGATGTATTTGGTAACTCACCTGCCAGCCCTGAAGTTTACAATGCTGCAGAATGTGGCGGCACTTCTCCTCTGTGGATGCTTTCTTCCTGTCGGTGAGGATGGTGTCCACCAGCTCTCTGTATCTGCACCACAAACCCACATAACATTCACTGTCATCCACATATTCAACTGCAGAGGAACTCTATGAACCCCTTACTGCTGCATTAAAGCATGATGATCACTAATGCCTGAACGGGAATGTTGTCTGCAGGAACCATTAGGACCACCACTTCCTGTTGGCCTTGCTTAGCGGGGCTTCGATTTTCAAATGCAATAACCATCTAAGACTGATGTTAAACTACAAAAGACAATGCTCTATCAGCTCCATTGCTTTTTGCAACTCAAGGGTCAAAGAGTTTCTGAGTCCGGATGACTTCTCAGCATCTGCTGCGGAGGCTGTTGGCAAGGCAACCAATCACAGAGAAAGGTCAAACTTGGACAGCTTTGCAGCATTGTTCTGGAGGAGAAGGATCAAGCATCTGTGGCAGAAGAGGGTAAGCTGTCGACACACCCCTCAAACATGTGTGTGTGTGTGTTTGCGCATTTGGATTATGCATTATGAACATCTGGCACAAGGGAACGGTGTTTAATAATCAACTATACTAAAGGAATTCACAAAGGAAGAACTCAAGCATACGTGATGCATGCAAATATCTTCGTAAAACAATTTATTTTCTATCTTGAATTTAATCAGTTGCTTTTCAGTTTTAGGTTCAGAACATGAATGTACATTTACTGATCGTTTTGTTCATAAAAATCGAGGTCTATACTATACTTAATTCAGACTATATATATATATATATATATATATATATATATATATATATATATATATTTTTTTTTTTTTTTTTTTATTCTCTTTACCAGTATGTTTGTTCCCTGGGAATTGAACCCACAACCTTTTCCACTGCTAACACAATGCTCTACCACTAAGCCACAGGAGCACAGACTCTATTCAAGTTACTTTAAATAATGTTTGTAAAATTGTGTCCAATTGCAAGGGTGATGCATTAGTATGATGATATTAAAGTTTTAACTCTTATATAGATTACACATTTGCGAAGAGAGAGTGCTATTACTCACTATGTCTCACTAAAGTATTAATGATAACAGTTAGTTTTAAAAAAATAAATACTGATATGTTACTTCTACAAAAACAAAAATAGCAAAAGTAATCCAGTGGCATTACTATATGGTTGACACTCCAACATAGTAGTTGGCAGAACTGAACCTTAAAGATGTGATCACATTTACTTTTGCAGGTGAAATCACTACACTACACAATACCATTTAATTTATTTATTTTACATTTTTTTGCCTACCAAATTTTTCCTACATTTTGTGAATGTGACTGTATCATAACACCGGTTGTCACCCCCAAAATTTCTTTAGATATACTGTTATTGTGAAGTATTTTACCCATGCTAATAGTGAATAGTGAAAATGTGATATTTTAACACCTATTTTTAATAGATACGCTATTTATCATATGTGAATGGAATACATCTGTACACTTTTACTGACATTTCAACAGAAATCTTTAGTTGCCTCATTCTCATGTTTTCGCAAAACAATCTGCATTATATGTATTTCAAATATTTCACAAATTTGGTATTTAATTTTGCCTTCCTATTAACACTATTTAACATGTGGAGAATATTTTGTTTTGCAGACAGCTGCATAATGGGCCATTAATGTGTCATGCCCATGATTTGTGATGCAAACAATCTTAGTGGGAGGGCGAAAATTGACGTCCCAACTTTCAATAAATTAATAAATGATTTGTATAATTCCCTGGTCATGTGGCACGTGGTGAACAGATGGGAGGGTGGGATTGTAGGGATGTAGTGTAATGGGGGCTTCTCCATGAGCTCAGGCAAACACTTGCTTTAGTCTTAAGCCAAATTAACTTCCGAAGTGATTTACAGAAGCCTGGTGCTTCTGAACTTCCCCTAACCCTTCTTCTATGACCAAGACCTACGGCTTCCCAAAGGAGTCATCAACCATGAAGGGAGCCAGGGGAAACCAAAGACCTCTTGTATATGAATATGAAAATTATCGATGTCTTCACTGTTTGTTGGGCCTTTGGGGATTGAGTCATATGAACTCAACAAGGTTAACTGCTTGGCCGTAAAGCTCCAAATTGGGATCATGGGAGGAGGGAGATCTACCTCAATATTCACAGTAAATAGCCACAATAAAACAGTGAGGATGACAACAGACCATCATCTCTTATTCTGAGCATCATTATGGTGATAAGAACCACTGAAGGCATTTCTGCTGTCAGGAAAAAAGCAGGGACTGTGCTTGTGTATGAGCATGCATATTAACGCATAAATCAAAGTGCTCTACCTCTCAAATACTAGAGCTGGACGTACTAGAAAAAGAAGGGGAAGGTACAGAGAGAGCCTTATGTAAATCAGTGTATTGTTGTAGGACTTCCTGTTCCAAACTGTTACACATTAAGCCTCTCATGAAGTTGAATATAAATAAATATATATATATAACGCGTGTTTGTGAAAAACAAATAAACCAGATGAAAGGCAAGGCAGAGCCAGTTAGTGGTTTATGTTTTGAGGATATTCAGACTGAGAAGAAATGTAGCATTTGGACCAATTAGACACACGACTATGTTATATTTAACTAACGCCCACTCATCTAACCAAAAGGGTCTATGGACCCTTCCACCAAAATGCAACTATCACCTTAAAAAATGCAGAACAGGCCTCTGGTTCCATAGCAACTAAAGGCACACTCTCTGATGACACTTGGTTTATGTGGCAAAGCAACTCTTGACTCAAGTCTCTCAATAACAGACACATGATACACATACACATTTTTTTTTTTTTTTTGAATGAACACAAATATCCTTCAGGGCATTGTGTATGCTGTTACTGTTCTTGTATATTTTCTTTTGTGTAGTGTGTATGTTTTATGCATGCTTATGATAGATACACTTTGAGCTGATTCGCTACAAAATTTTGCACATGCAAACAGCAATATGATATCTGATGTATGCATTATGATGTTTATTGCAGGTATTAATGGAAATAAATATATTTTTGTGCATTTGAAACAAAAATAATAAAGGGCATACATTTAAAATGTATTAATATATTAATAATCATCATAATATTTTTTACTGTATTTTGATCAAATAAATGCACCATTGGAGAGAATAAGAAACTTAGCAAAACTGTTGGTCAAAATGTACAGACCCCAAACGTTTTGAACTTTAAAACATTAATGGGATAAATAACTTATACATGTTCCACAGAAACATCTAATCTAAGTCTATTTCTTGTAAAACAAAATACAATAATAATAAGAATAAGAATAATTTTAGATATTTGATATGCTAAAAAATAAATAAAAAATAAAAATCTAAATTGTGTCACTACAAACCTGTGTGCATTCATTTCTTTGGAAAATAAAATATCATTTTGGACAAGGTTTATTTATTGTTTTAGCCACTGGGTCATTCAGTTTAATTTAGGATCCCACTGAATGGACAAACATGGACAAAAACAACTTTCTTCACAAAAAAAAAAAAAAAAAAAAAAAAAAAAAAAACCTTTGTGCTCCTAAAAATAAAGAAAATCATACAGGTTTGAACAAAAAGGAAATTAAATGAGGATGAGTAACTGATGACAGAATGTTTATTTTGGGGTGAACTATCCCTTTAAGAAATTCTTCAGCCCTTCACTGCCTCCTCATTTTGATTCCCATCCAATTAAACCCTGTACTCTGACTCGGATCCATGCATTTGTTTCCGAGTCTGTGTGTGCTGTGGTGTCTGATACAGTGAGGATGCTGCATTGCGTTTAAAGATGGATGAGTAGTTTGTCCCGAGGCTTGAGCTAAACCGTGATAAATAAGCCTGTCATATGCATTAGTGCTGGGCCAGAGACTACTGCACACCTCAGGCTACACACCACACTTCATTCATAAAGACCAAGAAGCTAGCATGATGACAGAGAAGGAGAACACAGTACACAAAGAATCAAATCATCCAAGAACGTCTCGATCACACGTCACATGTATATAAAAACCAACATCCATTCAGAAATATAATAACTTTCCCTTCACCCTCGCACATGATTATGAATGGCTTGATGGAGGCGCTGGAGGTTGTGAATGGGTTCTTTGTGACTTGCTGCCTCTTTTCTGCCTCGGGAAGTCAAGGCGTCTTTGGAAGAGACGTGCTGGATGAAGGGTACACATGACTCCACATCATGAGCTAAAACAAAGCAGCATTTATCCAAGGCCTTGCTCCTTTATTTACCCACAAGTCAACAGAAACTCAACACACACGTGCACTCAGACAAAGACTGGCACATGGTGCGAGAAAAAGGAAAATAGTTTGTTGCGATTTGTGCACCGTTTGCTCTGGCCAGTGCCACACACACACACACACACATAAACATACACACATTCTTTTGAATGTTGTTCTTTGATAATCAAAAATGTTTCTTGAGCATCAAATCAACATATGAGAATGATTTCTGAAAGATCGTGACACTGACAAACATTTGTAGAAAACAGTGTGTAAAACATTTTCTTTTATAATTTTTTTATTTTCATTTAAATAAATAAATTATTTTTTTTTTTGTATATTTTTACATAATTTGTTCTCGCAAAAAAATGCTCTCCAAACATTGCAACAATGTCTGTTCCTCTGAAAGACAGATGTTTTCAGATTTAGCCTTGTGTTTGAGCCGGTGAATCAACGCTCACATTTTTACAAAACACAATGTGGATGGGGCATGAATAAGCAAGAAAGATAAACAATCAGATTCTGTTTTAGGACATGCATTCCGCATATTTTGATCCAGACAAATGAGAGCACACGAAAGCACAAATAAACAAGCTTGTACAGCTCTTGCCGCACACACAAAGACGGATACGAACAGCTTGAATGTCAAAAAGCAAAACACATGCAATGCTGACAGCGTGCCCCCCACGAAAGGCCATGAAAATTGACCTCTGTATCAGACAACCTCCTGCTCAAAAAGCCCAAAATTTCCATCACAATCACCCGGCCTTCGTCTGCCTGCAGCCTCTCACCCTGTCTGGCCTGCCGCAGCTTTATTGTGATGCTAACACACACTCACACGAAAAAATAACAAACCAATTCACATGGCACCATGTCACCGGTGCGCTCACAGAAAAACTCATCAACAAATCATGGGAATGTGAGAATGGATGCCACAGAATAACCAAAATATTGGAAAAGCATTTGTCACACAGAGACCATTTGCTTCGGCAAAGTTGATAAAGGTTTGACTTTATGCAAATGAGCAGGTAACACAGCGCCTATTAATAGTAAAGAGGACAACGGCACTAAAATAACCGCTCTCAAAAATAGCAATGTTATAGATCGTGAGATTTCATGTAGTCAAAACAATATTCACTATCACGGGAGAATCTGAGCTATTTTATCTCATCTAAACACAAATGTCACAAATGTCTGGGTCATTTAATCCAGAGTCAACACAAGCCGCTGTCTAGGAGCCGAAATGTTCTGTGAGGATAAAGTGTCCATAGTCCATCTCTCTGTCTTTGTCTTACGCTCTCTCTTTCTGAAAGATTGATGATGTTTACAGCCGGCCGGCTAGTGGAAACTCACAGTGTCATGTGACCAGCAGTGTCCCGATTCATTATCGCACTGGAATGTTACCGTAATCCTTTTATCCTTTACAGAGCGAGAGAGAAAGAGCAGCATGTGATCTAATCAAAGCACACTGAATTATGCTGCGCAGAAAAACAGCGGGGAAGGAGATTGGAAAATTAGACACTAATGTAAAACTAAAATGATAAAACAGTGAGAAAGACACTCAGGACAGCAATGAGGAAAAGCTCAAGGGGCCTGTTCACACACACTTCTGAAAATAACTAAGGCTATACTACACTGAAAACTAAAGGAAATTTGAAAACTAAACAACAAAACAAAACTAATAACCTCTCTGTGAACTCCGGACAAAAGTTACGTTTATGACAGAGGAATGAAAAGAGAGGAAAAGTGTCAGAGATGGAGTGGGAACTTCACGGGCTTCTCCAGTGCTAAATAAAGTCTGGTTTGTGCAAAGAGCGGGAACGGCCTATTCTATGGGTGTCAGTATGACACGGAGACGAGGCACTGTGTTCCTGAGGAAGATGAACACAGAGTCACGCTGAACCCTTGCCTGACAGAAGGAACAGCCTGCTCCTCTTTCATTTCCACTCACTCTTTTATCTCCTCCTTTCACATTCTGAAAAGCACGGGGAAGATTTCTTGAAATTACATCCTGTCCCCTTCCACAATACAATGTCCAATATTTCTCGTTGATCCTTTATTCCATTTCTCTCTCTTCGAGTCACATGAAGTTGAGCAGAGATCGGGGAGACCCGTCCGAGACCACTTAATCGTCTCCAAAACTGCCCCATTATCACCCCATCAGGAAAACGGCCACTCAAAAAAAAAAACGGTTCCCAGTGAGGCCTATGACCATCAATCATAGTGTGAAACCAGCGTCACACCCTAGACGTTGCTCTCAGCACCTACACACATGGGGTATACACTTTCTGCCTAACCTCAGCTGAACTGAAAGTCCATCTCGAGCGTATAGCGCAGACAGATTGAGTCAGGCAGACACATATCAGCGTCTGAGAAAAGGCACTTACGATTTATGCCCGGCAGGAATCCCGCTTTACCTCATTTGACCTGGCGGCAGAAATGGATTGAAAAACCTCTTGTGCTGAGTGTATAGAAACATAAATATATGTCCACAGAGAAACAGAGTTTAACAGATGGCTTCACCTCAGTTAGTCTCTACATAATGCATATAGTATATAGGTCCTTCTGGGAAACATGTCACGCCACTAGGACAGGGGTGTCAAACTCAATTCCTGGACGGCTTGAGGCCTTATAGATCTCAAAGAAGCCTGACGGACTACATTAGTTGAATCAGCTGTTTTAAACAGGGTTAAATCTAAACACTGCAGTGCTCCAGTCGTCCAGTAATTGAGTTTGACACCCCTGTACTAGGATATGAACTGCTTGATTTAAAAACTGACACTAGGAAACGTAAGACCCACTGCTCTACATCTGAATAATGTCTATGAAAGCAAAGCTTCAGTGTCATATGATCCTTCAGAAATCATTCAAATATACTGATTTGCTGTTTAAGAGACATTTATCCTACCGCCCCCAGACTTTTTAATCAGTAGTGAATATTTATGTTTATTTATGTAAGAGTTCTAATTTAAATAACACAGGGTTTATTAGTTAAAACAGTAATGGGACACCTATTTGCACCCTATCTAGTCATGGATAGTGCCTTACAGCGACAAATTGAATGGCTGAGAATCTCACCTGCACAGGAAGCTGGTGAAAGACAGGCGGACTGGGTATCCATAACGGATCAGGCGGACCATCTCCAGAACTCCCACGTACTGGAGCTGTGAGGACACGTGGAAGCTGTCAAAAACATCAGGCTTTCCGGCATTGTTGGGCCTGACACACTGAATAAAGTGAGGTGTACACGCTTGCAGCTTACTGGTGATCTCACACAGAGAGTTCTGGAATGAGAGAGAGCAGCAGGAAAAGACAGGTAAGACTGTTGTTTGCATAATGTTGCATTCAGATGTATCTCAACGACTCCCGTTTGCTTCCATTTCTGTAGCAACGTGAGTCATGGTACAACCTCCGCTCACCATGTGTCACCCAGACAGAACTTGTGTGTGGGGTTTTTATTTTTTATTGCAATATCTGCACAAAGAAACAGGGAGAAAACTTAAAGAAAACTCCAAAGTGATAAAAAGCACCACGGAATAACATTTTGTGCGAAAGTTATCAGAAAACTTGATTTTGAAATGCATTCTTAGTGTTTTTTATTTTTTTTTAAGCAATTTTAAGCGTACAGTATCCAAAGCGAGTGAGTGTTTTGCAGTAAAGAAATAAGGAAATGCAACACAAATGCAGACTCTTTCATGACCCAGAAAATGATAAAAATGTGTTGTCATCTCTTGCAGCAGAAGTTGTTCAATCTAAACACTGCATCTGTAACTGCATGAGAGAATAATATATGAGCTGTGAGTTTTCCACTGACATGTTGCAAGCTTTATTTAACATCACAATTCACAGCAAATGGTATACGTACTCCGAGATCTGCAAATGATTAGCCTATGTTTTGACGTAGTATAATATCGTAGTATCGTGCTACAGCACTCAATCTTTCAGCTGAAGTTCTGGCGCCTCTGTCGTATACTGTACAATGGCAAATGCAATCACAGCAGTGTTAACTCATAATCTGCATGTGCTTTTAAATGTTTCATTTACACGCTGGTCTGACCTGTGCTTTTTCTGAGCGCCGCATACACCCAAAGCGCACGCTAAAGCCTGTCAAACAGGGCCTGATTATTGAACTAAGTTATCTTTTGCGCTAATACTGTCAAAACACACAAGGTTTACATGTAGACTTAAGTTGGCTGTCTAAAATTAAAGTAAACAGTTGATAGAAAAAACGTATATGTGCCTGTTTATTAGATGCGTGCAGGTCTTAAAGGGACAGTAGGCCTATTAAACATGCAGCCTACTTTTATTACTGTCAAGGGATAGATCACCCTAAAATGTCATTTCCGTCATTATTTACTCCCTATCTTGTTGTCCCAAACCTGTATTAATTTCTTTCTTGTGCTGAACACAAAAGAAGATATTTTGAAGAATGTGGGTTAGCAAACAGTTGTTGGTACACAATGAATTTGATAGGAGCAAGAAAATACCATGGAAGTCACTTTGGAGCAGCAACTGTTTGGTTTTCCACGTTCCCCAAAATATCATTCATGTTCAGAAGAAGAAAGAAACTAATTCAGGTTTAAAACCACTTTTGAGTGAGTAAATGGTGGTATAAAAATGAAACACAATAGCCCCTTTCACACTGCCAGAACATGTCTGAAACATTGCCGGATTACCTTCTGTGTGAGCGCACACACGTCCCATGATTGATTCTGGGATGGATGGATTGTTGGGGACCAAAGCCCCTTTCACACTGCCATTCCGGCAAATACAGGGGTAAAGTGTTCTGGCAATTGTTCCCGGGTCGCTAGACTGTGCACTTTCACACTGCCAGTGATGACCCGGTATATGTGCGTGCTTTCACACACAACCCGTAAAGATCCCGTAACGACACGTGACATCGGGGTGTGACGTGTAATGTACGAGTCGGAAATTTTAGGCACGTAATACTTTTACTGAAGCAAGCGAACGATCTCAGCGTCAGCTTCAGCGCGGAAAGTGAGGAACTAACTGATCTCTGCTTCATTACAGTTTGCACATATTTTTTCGTCGCGAACGTTGATCTTCCTTCAAAACAGCCAGTAAAAGAGTCGCACGATAACGTGCGCCATCACTTCGACATTAGATCTGGCTTTTGTTCACACAGCGCTCGTCCCGGGTCGAACCTCGCAATGTTACTAGGTCCCCAAGATGTGGTCCCCGATCCCGGGACATGGTTGCTTTCCCACGGAAGGCGACCTGACAATGTTCCGGTAATATGACGGGTCCGACGTGCAGTGTGAAAGGGGCTCTAGTAACATTACCAGGTTCAGTCCCGGAACAAGCTCTTTGTGAATAAAAGCCAGAACCAATGCCATAAAGGGTGTTTCGTAGTGATGACGCACATCATAGTGCGACTCTTTTTCCAGGAGTTTTGAAGACGGATCATCAATCATTGCTGATAATGAAAAAAATATGTGCAAACTGTAATGAAGCAGAGATCGTTTGCCAGTTTAAGTGAAAGTTAATGTGCCTAGAGTTTTTGACTCGTACATTATACGTCACATCCTGATGTTACGTGTCATTACAGGGCCTTTACGGGTTGTGTGTGAACACACTCACAGATTCCCAGAAATCAATGGCAGTGTGAATGAATCAAAATCTGATGACCCGGGAACAATTGCCGGGACACATTACCCGTCTATTATCTCAGCGTGAAAGGGCTTTTGACAGAATTGACATACAGAGGACAGAATCTTTTTTTTTTTTTTTTGGGTGAACTGCTCCTTTAACGGTAATAAAACAACAAAACAAAGAGAAACTCACTCACTGCTCGAGACTGAAGAAATTTAATACAATTGCTTTAGGAATCAGTTTATATAGTGTTTTATATTTGTTCATTCAATTTCTTGAATGCTCCTGCTAAATACACCTATTGTACCTGAAAATAAAGCACTGTTTGTACATTAATAAACAGTAAAGTACATTATTAAAAAATATCCTCTTTAGCCTAAATATCTGCCATTCTTTTCTTTGTTAACTTGAAAAGCGGTCTTTATAATAGGGAAATTAGTTTGGCTGTAATGCCCAGACAACTTGCAAAATAGTAAAACCAACATGACAAAGAATTGTGATAAAATTGTGAATCGTGATTTTCCACAAAAAAAAAAAAAAAAAAAAGTTCAAATTAAATGTACACCTTTAATCAGATTTGATCTTAAGCATTTCTATTAGAGAGTGACATAACTTAAAAACTATTTATTTTTATTCCATCTCAAGTCAGTCTTATTGTTGCTGTTCTATCTCAGTTTCCTTTTCGACTTTGAAACAGTATGTTGCCACCTTATGGACAAACTCATTAGTGCAAAATAAATTTAAGGCACACATGCAGAGCATACATTTACGTCACATGAAGAGTGCGAATACCATAGCAAATGTGTAAAAAGCAACAAATTAATAAACAAAAAATGCCAGTGAAAAATGCGTGGAAATCTTCCGAGGTTTCTGCGGAGCTCTGCACATGCAGACTCCACGTGGGCGTACTTTACTTACGAGGCACAAGCAGAAAAGAGCTGCCTCTGAATGATGATGTCATAGGCCAAGGAGCCTGTGCTGAGTCAGCACGGACGGCAATGATCCTGCCATCGTCATGTGACATTTTTACTGATGCCAGCCGACAGAAAAGAGATGAGGAAAGTCGGCGCCACAGGCTGTAACACATACAATCAGCCATTCAAAGGAATAAATGAAAAAAGCTGTCAATTATGGCTGTTCCATTTTTCCGTGAGGGCAAACGCTAATGAAAAACACAGACTAGATGTTATTTATTATTGCTGAGGGATTTCACATCTCTTCTACCGCTCTTGTCTGGGAGCTATTAAGGCGTAGATAAATAATGTGTGTTTGAGTGAGCGCTGTGCATTGAATGCGCTTTTGTGATATAATCAGCCCTGAACAGAGAGGACAAAAGTGGAATACTGTTGGCTCTTCTTATGAACCCCTGCACATCTCGTTGTGCAGAACACGGGGTATGAAATCAGGTCATGCAGTGTAGAACGTGTAAAAATAAGCACATAGTGTACATACGTGTATCTGCATTCCACTCGCATGAGAATGAGGTCAAGATGAAAGCAAGAGCACGTCTGCATGTGCGCAAGAACGTGACGCTACACCTAAAGCCTAATGTTCAAACCTCAAATACATGGGCATTTAAGACGTCATCCTGGAAGGTCTATAATGTTTAGCTGTCAGGCAGCTTTTTGGTTCTGTGAGCCTACAGGCTTGAAGAGATCCAGTGCTGCTGGAAACAAGGAGTCAAATCCACAGAGCAAAACGAGCATCTGGATGGGCCGGGCCGGGCCAGGTCAGCTCAGCTCGGGATCGGGATCTGGCAATGGTTTTAATGTGAACTTACCCTAAGCTGCACTGCCACAGTGACAGGTCCACAACGCTCCAGTCTCTGCAGGAAGGACATCGCTCCCTTCTTCTTCAGGAGCTGCAGAGGCACAAAAAGAAAAGAAAAAAGAAGGGTTCACTGTTAGTCTGTTAATATAAAAAATACTAAATAAATAAATAAAACAGTAATAATAATAAAAAAATAAAATAAAATAATAATAATAATAATATATATATATATTATATATATATAATATATTATATATATATATATAATATATATATATATATATATATATATAATATATATATATATATATATATATATATATATATATATATATATATATATATATATATATATATATATATATATATATATATATATTATTTATTTATTTTTACCCCTCTGGAATCTAACTAAATTAGTTTTATAAGTAATTTTTGTTTAACTCTGTAAAGCCTCACCAAAAATTAAATAAATATATATATATAAAAAATAATAATAACAAAATGACAAATTTGAGTATTAGGCTTATATTTGATACACGTATGGTTCATATGATATATTGAGAATATGGACCTAAAAAAACAAAACAAAAAAACAACGCTAAATGTTTGACAAGAAGGTCCAGATATTTTGTCGTATGAACTATTTTGTTTTATAATCAATAATTTTTTTGTCAAATGTTCTGCTTGTGTTCATTCGTTACATTAAATGCCACTTAATTTCATTTTTTTGCTTACACGATGACATACATTTGTTTTTAGAATGGCTTCAGTGTTTGCGAGGCTTCTATGTGTCAGGACTAGAGAGGGGAACGAGGAGATGCGCTCTAGATGTGACTATTCATCTTCATGCCCTTTTAAGATGATGTTGGCATGGCAACAGAGTTGTACAGGAGCTATGAATGAATCATGCAAAGCGCAAACAAACACAAACACACAGTAATATACACCTAGATTTCTGTATTTTCACCTGAAAGGGAAATACTGACACTATTTCTGTTAAAGGTTGACTGTGTCTATACGTTTCCTTTGTCTTCAGGTTACAACACAAAGCAGCACAGGTCGACCTGATGCAGGGGTTTCTGCAGGATTTTTAAGCTCAAATTTAAGACTTTTTAAGACCTGAACACATAATATTAATACTATATGAGCAGGGTAGGGCAATGTCTTTAGGACCATATAAATTACCATTAAATAACCATAATATTACTATAAAAAGCATAATTTACAGTTTAGATACAAGTTTTCACAAAAACAACAGAATTTATCTTTGCAATGCAGAGGAAACACAGAAGCTGCATTAGAAGTGTCATTCACATGCATTTACACACTATTTAATGCAGCTCAGAGGGATGTTTTTAATGTTTTTCGCATCCATAAAAACCATAGATTGTGCTAAGATACCTACAATTATACATATAATAATATTTGTAGTATTTTTGATACAATAATATTTGTATCACAGCTATAATTAAAGCACACCAAGTCCCTGTAAACTGTGTGTGAGTGTGTGTGTTTGCGCGTGTGTGTGTGCGTCCAGTCTCTGTTCAGGATCAATTGAGTCACGGAAATTGGTGGTCTTCTTTTTAACATGAGGCTCCAGTATCGCTAGCAAAACATCAAACTGATCCACTGACATCCTGAAGTAAACTTTGAATCGGTCTGGTTAATCCCGCAGCTCCTTGATACGGAGGTGGAGCGCTCCTTCCTCTCTACGCGATCGCAGGAGTGGATGGACCCAATATTTCCTCTATCTTTTTCTCTTTTTAAGAAGAGAAAGGACAAAAAAAATAATAATTCTCACTACTTGAAGATGACATTTTGTATTGGTTTGCGTTTTTTTTTTTTTTTTTTTTTCGTAACGCACTCATTAATATGCATCGGACTCCGTGTGAAAGGTCTCTGTGCGTGACGAATTTTTCCGAAAACGAATACGAAAAAACGCATGCAATGACCTTTAAGTTTAATCGTCAAATTCAGCCATATTGTAATTCTTGTCTTTCTGTCCCCAAATTTAAGACCTCTTGAAATCATAAATTAAGACTTTATTGTTCAATTTAAGCTAAATTTGATACAACTAAATTTAAGACCACACACAAACCTTGTGATAATCCTGATACAGTACACCCTGTACTCGGTGAAAGCACATGATATCACTGCCGGTGTGACTATAGTATAAATAGATGCCGGGAGAACATGTCATCCTGAATCTCTACATGGACTGCATTCAAGCCATTGGTGGAAATAACCCTATACATTGTGAGTAAATCATTTGCATATGTAAATAAATCTTACTCTGGGTGACTTAATAATGTCTAATATTAGCCATTGGCTAATAAATTCATAAGTTTTGTTTTCAGCAAATCAGCTCGAGCGAACGCTGATTACGTGATTAATATTCATGAACCCAGCAGATAACAGAAGCAGTATTTTTTTAATAATAACTACTGTTATTTATGACCAACAATATCTTAAACACCACCACCAGTCCTAAGTTTATGCATTCATACATGGTTACCAAGTTGTAGTTCTAATCACTAGTTCTATGATGAATAGTGATTAATTATCATGATTTCATAATGTGATGTTAAGAGTGTACATTCATTTGTTATTTAAGAAGCTATGCCATTTTATAAAGATAATCTGATTTGGTGGAATCTTGTGTGTAAAATAATAGCTATATCGGTCTGTCGAGCAGGGGAAAATCAGTTGAAGTTTACTTCACTTCACAACATTCAGTCCCATGATTTGTCCTACACCAATGTCTGCAGCGACTTCACACACAGACAAAACTTACTGGAGAAGAGTGAAGTGTGACAGAATATACCTCTGAAATACAATTTATATACAAGCCTCACACACTTTAATGCCCTTTGAATGAAACAAATACGCTCCCTTCAAACTGGAATCTTGGCAGAATATGCTTTAAAGTCCACTTCGCAAGGCACAGAGCAAACATCTGAAGTGATAAGAGATACATCCAAAATGTGCAGAGCAGTAGTGCACGAGGACTGGAATTGAGAACCACTAATCTAATGGATCTAGGTCACTACCAAAGCAGTTCATTAGTGGTGGTCAGTAACGGAGTAGCTTTACTTCGTTACTGTACTTACAATTATTAAAGTAGGCTATCTTTACATTACTGGAGTAGTTTTATTTTAAGTAACTTTTACTGTTACTTCAGTACATTTCATAAAACATATCATTACTCCTTTAAATATATCACATGCTCCGAAATGCAGAAGAGGTTTCTGATTCGTGAGTCTTTTCAATGAGCCCTTCAAATCGGATCGCACCAAATTATTCGTTTATGAACTAGAATGATCCAATTGCAGTTGTTTTAGAGTCGACAACTAGTTATTTTGGGAAAATCCCAGGTATTGTGAGAAGCAGGATTATAAAAAAAAAAATGTGCTAATATAAAATTAAATTAAGTAGCCTATATAAAATTGCAAACATCTATATTTCTGGACTTTTTTACTTAATTACATAAAAAACGTAGTACTTTTGTACTTAAACGAGTAAAATTGAAAAAGGAGTACTTTAACTGGAGTAATATTTTATTATACATATCTGTACTTTTAATATAAGTACTTGATTTGTGTACTTCATCCACCACTGACTAAAGGTGACTCAGGAACTGGAAAGTTACAGACATCACAGTTCGACTATGTAATCATTGTGCACTTTTAACCCTAGAGGTAATCTGTTCTGGGAAATAACACATAGTAAGTCACTCTAGATTAAACTGATTGGGTGGAATCGTGTGTGTGTGTGTGTGTGTGTGTGTGTGTGTGTGTGTGTGTGTGTGTGTGTGTGTGTAAAATGTTATATTGGTCTGAGTAAAAAAAAAAAGGTGGTGATTTAATGATAGTTCACCTATGATGGTGTGTCTGAGTCTTGATTCTTTTGACTCATACAGCTTTCAGTCTCTGTTTTTGTCAGGTTTGTTTCATGAATAGAATGTTCAGTAGAACCGCATAAGAACAGGCCAGAATAAGTATGTTGTTGAATTTTTACATAAATGTATCTGTTAAGCTAAATAACGAACATTATTTCACCCATATTTTTATATTTTATTGAAGCATTAAAGTAGACAATTTACAGTACTTGCATTTAATATGCTTATATATAAATATATATAGCTGGTTTTAGAATCTTCTTTTTTTTTTTTTTCTTCCCTAGTGTCATATGAAAGCAATTAAATGTAATATAATGTTGTTTTAAAAGCAAAAGTAGTTCAAACTGTGCAGTGTAAAAAGGGGAAATTAGTTTTTTCTTAGTCAAATAACTGTTCTGGTGGGAAAAAAAGGCCAGACACTGACGACACGGCTCACTCATTTAGCTACTCAGTAGGAAAGAAAATGATTACATTTCACAGCAAACTGCTGCTTTAAATCAAAATCTCTTCGGGGTGCCCTGATTCCCAGAAAACACTGCAACCACACCAAATCTTCTCATTTTCAGGACACACAACAAAAGAAAGAAAAATAAAATCTGGTGCAACTTTTTGATCCGATTTCTCTCATCAAATGGCAAACCAAACCAAACAAACCACTCATTTGTGCTTTTCTGTTTCAAGCCACAGCAGGATCTCATCTTGTTACTTCATATTACTGTCCCAATCACTCCATGGGAACAGAACTACTGCTTATGTAAGAGGGTAAAACCAGGGTATGTGGGTAACCAGGGGCTCATGTACTGGGTGTCTTACATAAGACTGAGCCAATCTCTCTCTCTCTCTCGCTCTCTCTCTCTCTCACACACACAAACACAAACACACACACACACACACACACACACACACACCACAACACTGACCTGAATATAGACAGAAGAGAAGGAAAGGAGAGATGGCATATATGATTAAAAGACAGAGAAAGGAACTGAAGAAGGAAAGAGAGAGTGGAAGTGATGGTCAAATGTGACTTATAAAAGTCAAGTGTGAATCTCAAGAACATGTACAGTGTCTGTAATATTTAACCTCAGAATCATAAGAAATAAATACAATTATATTTTTCACAAAAAAAAAAAAAGATTATTTTGAATCATTATGACCATTTGCACTATTGCAATAGATTTATAAACTGTGGAAATTCAACTTAAAATGGTCTTACATATTACAGAACTACACAGTGATACATTTTCCATATTTTCCAATAACCCAGTGAATTCATCTTAAAAAAAAAAAAAAAAAAAAAAGTGAGTGAGTGAAAAAATCTCATCTGTCTGTGACTTAATGGATGCAAAATATATTTTTTAACAACTCAGTCAGGGTAAAAATAGTTGTGCTGGATTTTCACTATTAACAAAAGATTCAAAACAGCAATACTACATGGTGAAAAAAAAGACATTGTAGATATCAATTAAGATTTACGATTTTTTCCCCCACGACTTATTAATTTACAGCCATGTTTATTAATTTGTTCCTGCATTTTAAGTCAATCCTGGCCATGTTGTACTAATTTGTTTCCTTTAGGTAAACTGAATTAAAACAAAACTAAAATAGCTAATTAGTACAACATGACCTCGACTGACCTTAAACAAGGGACTAAATTAATAAAACCTGGCCATAAATTCATAAGGGAATTAAACAAAGGTACATATTAAGTTATTGAAAAAATCCTAATTTTTGACCACGTTTGCATGATTGAGTTTAACACACAAAAGAGTGATGATCAGGTCAACACAGAGAAGCATAGAAATTCTACATTAATTAAAAAAAAACGGACACGGAAAACGGTATCGGATTGGATCAGTATCGGCAGATACTCAGACTTTTCAGTATCGGATCGTATCGGATCGTTTCTGAGAAAATGGTATGGTTACATCCCTTGTATTTATACACTTTGTTTTAACACAAAATTGCAAAGTCAATAAAAATAATCCCTATTTATTATATACACACACAAATATAAATACACGCTTAGAATCTAATTTTAACATTTTACAAAACATTTAGATCAATTTTGGATCCTCAGCTGATGCGTTTTTGTGAGATTTACACTAGAAGTCATCTCAGATCTGTGACAGAGAGATACTGGAAAAAGAAACGGTGAGAATGAAATTGACTTCATATCATTGAAATACAAACGGAGTAGGAGAGAAACACAGACTGAGAGGAGAAAAGGGAGGAGGGTGATTGAGAAACGCCGCAGAGATAGAGCTGTGTGACGCATACGTGTGTGTTTGTGACTGGTGTGACGCTGTCTGTTAAAGCCCTGTGTTTTCTCTGAATGGGATATCTGGCTGTGGAAAGCTGGTCAATGGACAGAATGTATTTATGGTAACAGTGTCTAGGTCAGTTTCTAGCGCAGACTCGATAAGCTAAAAATACTACAGCTTGTGAAAAGGCACGGTTTGCTCTGGCTGCTCCGGTCATGTTTGCAGCAGAGTCATGTGGTGTATAATCGTCACCGTATGCGTTTATGGAGGACTGTGAAGCCACACTGAGTTAACACCAATGCTGAAACAGTGGAGTGAGGAAGCCCATGTGCGTGACCAAAACCATGCATCCAAGTCCAAGTACTGGATATTCCTATTGTTGCTTATTACAAGGATATTTTTTAAAGTCAAGCAATTCACATCAAATCCTGTGCTGACTTTTCTCCATTCTCTCAATAAATAATTATGGTTTTAGTTACAGTAAAAATAAAATATGTTGTTACGAAGAAAAACTACACAAACAAATATATAAATATACAATTATTACATAAATAAATGTGTTAATTTTTTTTTATTGATTTCATTAGGCTGTGAAGGTTCCAGCATTACAATAAAAATAAAACAAAGAAATATATAAATATAATTATGAAATGTTTTATTTTTATTAGAATTTAATGCATTTTTAATATTATTATAAAATTGTGTATTTAGTTATATATATATATATATATATATATATATATAAATAAAGGTTATTTAAATAGAAATATAAATAATTATAATTTTATGATAAAAATGTATTAGTAAATATTTATTTAAATAAATAAACAAGTAAACACTTTATTAAAAAGTAAAAATAAACACTATTTTAAGGACCAATTCTCACTACTAACTAGCTGCTTATTAGCATGCATATTACTAGCATATTTGCTGTTTATTAGTACTTATACAGCACATATTAATGTCTTATTCTGCATGACCATATTTTAGATCCCTTAATCCACCCCAATCCTAAACTTAACAACACCCTTACTAACTATTACTAATCAGCAATTTAGGAGTTTTTTCAGGGAAACCTTTTTTAATATGTGTTCCCTATTCTAAAGTGTTGCCAACTATTCTAGTATAATAACACAAAAAAAATAATCAGGTTAAAATGAAACTGGTGCCAACAGGCTGTGAAGGTTCACTATTGTATTTAGGTACCTTGTTCAGTTCCACATATTTTTTGGCATCTCTGGCAGGATTTAGCGTAGTGCTCTTGTTAAGCAAAGTGCCTTTGGACCCTCGGAGATTCAGCCGCTGGTGATGAGGAACCAATGAGCCCGTCTGAGTCAGCTTACACTGGAACATTTGATGGATGAGCACGTTCTCACTTGCTGCTCAGGGAGGAAGAGAGAGATGGAGAGAGAAAATAAACAAGTCTATACACGTTTGGAGCATAATTACGCCAGGCACCAGAGCTAATCGTCTTCCCTCGTTTTCACCATCCCCTACAAACAACATAACAGCACCCCCGTTCAAATCTCTATGTGAGCACATGCTCCTGCATCGTGTTGACCTCTGACCTGCCAAACATGGGGAGAGGAGGAGGTGTATAGATTGAGGGAGAATGCTAAAACTTACATAACATAGTAAAAGTAAAATGTGCATGGGCATTTACAAGCCATTTAAAATTGAAGAAAAGAGAGGGAAAGAGGGAAAACTCCAGCGAACTAACTCTCCTCACACGTCCATTAACCAGTGGGAATTTTAATTTTTTTTGATGGGAGCTACAGTTACCATGGTGAGCTTGTTGCCCATATAGAGGTTAACTAGAACACAACACTCCCAATCCTTACTTTTCATAACAAACAAGATGTTTTGGGGAAGAACATCCTTGTTCTTGTCCAGTGAGCCGGTCAGGTCATAGGTCACCTGCAATAGAGGACACACAAACACACGTGAGTTCAGCGCTAAGAATAGCCCTCACTCTCAGCATGACAAAGCGTGTTGACTCTCTGGAGGGCTTCTCGGAAGTGTGTGACTGTGGGTTTGTGTTTGTGTGTGAGGCTCTGGTTGAGCACATGACCGTGATCTCAGCATGTGCATGTTTGAACTCGCAGTTTCCCGTAACCCACCTTGCCGGCATAGTGAGTGACGGTAAATGATGGCCCCTGGTCTTTGGGTGGGGGGTTCCCGTTGCCATCCTTGGTTGTGAGTGAGATGATGTCTATACCAGAGGAATCCAGCTGTATCTGCAGTCGCTTATAAAGGTTGACTTCACATGGCCTGAGGGACTGACTCTCCTCATCAATGATACACAGCACACCCTGAGGCTTCTGTAACACACACACACACACACACACACACACACACACATACACAGTTATGCTGTGTACAGTAGGATGGTCAATTTCACTCGCACACACAAACATGCTGGACAACAATAAATGATAGTATTCAGAAGGGGTGTATTGGTTCTTTGTAAAAAAAAAAATAATAATAATCTAACCATCTCTACTGTTTTTGCACCACGGTTCAACATAAAAAAAAAAAGATGCTTTGTCAGATTTAAGTAACATGTAAAACAGACAGAGTTCAGCTAATGTATGTTTCTGTCGATATATACACATTCTGGCTTCCCAATACATTTCAACAAGAGTGATTAAAAAAAAAAAAAATCAACCAATCATTCTTTGTAAACTTTGTTCAATGTGGATGCCATATGCTGGAATATGACCAGTCATTAATGCCGTCGTCAGCACCCAGGTGTTGACAAACCCGCGTTTGCTCTCAGGTCTCAGCCTGCAAACATTGAGTTCTCTTTCAAGTCTTGTGCTTGAATTGACAAATTCAGAAAAAATAAATTGTTTTGACATGCCTGTCTTGGTGAGTATCATAGCAGACATAGTTGGCTGAACATACAGCATCAGGGTACTGGATTTTAAAGTGACAGTGCTTTCTTAATGTTAAAAAACAAAATACAAGAAAATCACTCATTGCGCTTGAATAGCATGAATAGCTTTTGTAACTTTAAAAAAGATTAATGTTTTATTTATACAGTCAAATATGCAATGTTATTTTACATTTGATTACTTTATATTCAATTTCTGTTCCTAAAAACAAATGTTAGACTTGCCTAAAAAACCTGAAAAGCACTGTTAATTTTATTTTGAATCTTTATTTGTTTTTGTCTGTGCTGTTGCTTGTAGTTAGATTATTTGTACGTTTTCTTTATTTTTATGATTTATTTGTGGCAAATAGGCCTACATAAATAAGAACTGTATGGAAATATTGAATATCCCTTGAAAAGCATGATGATACTGCCATGCATTTTTTTTTTTTACACTATACTACATTAAATTGGGTAGCTGACTCTGATCTTGTAATGGGCACATCCTGTGGCATGACATCATGTGCATAATTTACTATTATATAGTTTCTTTATAATACTTAAGAATTAGTATGCAGATTCTATATTCATATTATTTGAGCAATTACAATTCTATTTCATGTCTATAAAATAAATACAATTTCACACTGCAGGACTGTTTAAAAAATAAAATTAAAAAAAATGAAATAAATAATAGTAATAATAGTCAAATCAAAACCAAGCAAAAAAAAAAAAAAAAAAAAAAAAAAAAAAGAAAACAAAATAAAACGATAATAAATAAGAATGACAAAGAAATATTGACTGAAAAAAAAAAAGTTGTACACTGTTTCCAAGTACCATCATATTTCCATTTTATACCTTGACATCATCTAATTCAATTGTGTATTTTTTTAATTGTGTATACAGTTTATATATATATAAACTGTTTATCAGTAAAGGACATATACAGGTGCTGGTCATATAATTAGAATATCATCAAAAAGTTGTTTATTTCTTTCAGTTTTGATGATTATAACTTAAAACTAAGGAAAATTCCAAATTCAGTATCTCAGAAAATTAGGATATTGTGATAAGGTTCGATCTTGAAGACACCTGGTGCCACACTCTAATCAGCTAATTAACTCAAAACACCTGCAAAGCCTTTAAATGGTCTCTTAGTTTAGTTCTGTAGACTACACAATCACGGGGAAGACTGCTGACTTGACAGTTGTTCAAAAGATGACCATTGACACCTTGCACAAGGAGAGCAAGACACAAAAGGTCATTGCAAAAGAGGCTGGCTGTTCACAGAGCTCTGTGTCCAAGCACATTAATAGAGAGGCGAAGGGAAGGAAAAGATGTGGTAGAAAAAAAGTGTACAAGAAATAAGGATATCTGCACCCTGGAGAGGATTGCGAAACAAAACCCATTAAAAATGTGGGGGAGATTCACAAAGAGTGGACTGCAGCTGGAATCAGTGCTTCAAGAACCACAATGCACAGACGTATGGTTTAAGGACCATGGTAGTCCTATTCTTAATTGGCCAGCAAACTCGCCTGACCTTAACCCCACAGAAAATCTATGGGGTATTGTGAAGAGGAAGATGTGATATGCCAGACCCAGCAATGCAGAAGAGCTGAAGGCCACTATCAGAGTAACCTGGTCTCTCATAACACCTGAGCAGGGCCACAGACTGATCCACTCCATGCCACGCCGCATTACTGCAGTCATTCAGGCTAAAGGAGCCCTAACTAAGTATTAGTTATCAGATATAATCATCAAAATTAAAAGAAATAAACATTTGAAATATATCAGTCTGTGTGTAATGAATTTATATAATATACAAGTTTAACTTTTTTAATGGAATTAGTGAAATAAATCAACTTTTTGATGATATTCTAATTATACGACCAGCACCTGTATGTGAAAGTCATAAAACCCATTTAAATGTACACAGAATAATATAATACATGTAGTGAGGTAAAGCACAAATGTGTGTGTGGCAAGAGAAAATGTGCTAGTGTGTGTAAAATGCTGTGTCACTCAGTCATTTCAACACTCATAAAATGGTCACATCTGACAAATGGCTAATAGGTTCATAGTCTAAAATATGGGCTTTATCACATCTTTGCGACACCTAAGGGAATTCAACACGTCTGGATGTGTGTTAGTCTTTATAAAACATCCGTTATTGAGTCAGTAAATGAAGAGACGGCAATTAAAGAGGCAACAGAGGGGCTCTTGTAAAGGGTCAGGAGCCTCAGGGTGGGAAAAAAGCTTTCCTCTCCTTCCCTCCCTCCTTCCACAGCTCTCGGAAAGCCGCTCTTGACTGTGTACCTGGAAGAAGACGTCCAGCACCGCTGTCTGGTTGCCGAGGGAGCGTAGCGTCTCCATGGCAACCCCCTCCTGCAGACATTCCCGCTGCTCCTGCTGGAAGAGCACGTCTGCGGTGAACTGCCTGATCCGCTCATTCACCATGTTCACGCACAGCTACAGACACAAAAACACAAAAGTCACTTCATTTTTCATGTTTATACACCTTTGTTGACGTGGTAACAAACAATGCTTTTTATTCAATTTTAGCATTACACATTTCACAAACACTTATGTGACAGGCAGTTTTATCTGCACACAAAGAGCTGGCATGTACTTTAATTACCTCTTAACGAACATCGCTATAATAAGCATTCAACATTAACCCCTCGCACCCATTCACTCAGTGTTCCACACGCTTCAGTGAGTGGGTTTATTCCAGGAGTTCACCCTAATAACCAAGATACTGGACTCATTTAAATCATTTATCAACATAATCTTGCCGAGATGGAAGTTAAAAACAAGGAACCCTAATGGAAGGAAGTCTAAAAAGCCAAAGCAGGAACCACAGTGGGAATCCATACAAGGTATATACCAAGTGCTTCTTAACATTTCAAAGCAGGCCATAGAAGCTTTTCCATGAGGACCAAAGATGCAATATCTGATGGAGTAGAGGAGTAGATGGTGGCCTTCTCCCAAACAAAAGAATTCTTCAGCCACCCTTCAGCTTCAATTCATCTGGCCGTTGATTTCAGATATGTTTTTCATAGCTTTCTCAGAAGAGCTAAGGTCGTATATGATGGAGCTGTTTTGATACTGCTAAATCCATCGGAGGGAAGTATACGGCTCGGTTGTATCAACATAAGCGTCGTCTAAGTTTAATGTGGCAACACGCACTGGATGAGGAACAGACGACCACAGTGGAAGCAATGGAGAGGAAAGAAAACAAGCATTTTAGAAAAGCTGGGTGCACCTCATCAACTTCTCATCATGAGGTTTCAAAGCGCTACAGGATGTCAGAGGAAGACTGCACACATCATGAAAGAAAAAGATCAGAGCTTGGAGAAAAAGAGGGAAAATTCCAGAGCAGTGAGCAAAAAAAGGCCATCCATGGAGAAAAGATCTCAGATCCATTCTGAAAGAAGCACTAATGCCCCAATGCAAGACTTAATGCAAGACAACACTTAACCAGAGATGATACAACACTGTCATAATAAATCACACTCAAAATGCAGGAGTTTGTAACGATAACTGCACAAAAGCATGCAAGAAAAACTTACTGCTGATTGTCATTTCTGCACATTGGGGTGTCTATCATGTCTATTGTCAATTCTGTTATATTGTGTAACCCCTAGTATAGAGAAAACAAATCTAGAATAGTCATGCATTGGTTTGTGTAATTGGATGTACAGAAAATGCTAAAGAAAAAATATTTGATGAGTATTTGTAGACTTACAGATTTCATTCAGACCCGATTCTGATACTTGTATTGTAATTGGTATGCCCCAAGTGGGCATTAAAGACCTAGTTCACACCTCATTTGTTTTTTTCTCATTCTTGTGACTTTGAGAGGTCAAAGACCCTAACTCTTCCTTCACAAGTGGATTAAAGGTGCTTAACATTTAGAAGACAAGTAATTGACATCTCAGTGTCTCGTAAGAATTCCCCAACCTGTCACACACAGCATCCCAAGGAGATCTCCCAGGGGATTATGGGTAAGCACTTATCTCTTCCAGCACCGATCCTGATTTACACCTTGTCCAACTCTGTCAAGGAAGATATCCAGCAATGGAACACACACACACACACACACACACACACACACACACCTACCTGCCAACCTCTCAACATCTGTCTAGATGAATATCTGTCACAGAAAGAAACACATTCACACACACAAATAAAGACCCTCATCTAGACTGATGGGGACAGACCTTTAAAAATATTCCCACACAAAAATGTCTGCCGTATTTAGCTTGGCTATGCTGATCCACTGCTTGAACATAAATACTGGTCTAAAGGTATGTTCATACCAAGATGAAAATTTGGTGCAAAAACATTTTAATTTGGATGAACTATTAGTTAATGAGTTAATGAGCCTGTTCTGACGATATGAACTGTCACATCACATCAACGCAAAGGACATTTTTTACAGAGAGGCATTTAATCTCTTTTCCATCGTCTTGTGATTAAAGCTGACCATTCAATAAGATCGTGTGCTTTTGGTCACATGCCTGAATCTGGTGGCGCTCATGGAAAGAGTTCAAACCAGTCTACGCCTGTTTGCTACTCTTAAATGGTTTGTACATGTGACTTGCCTGCCATCAAGCAAAGCCAGACAGAGCCATCTAAAACCTGATAAGACCAGCAAATCAACGCAGGCTGGTTTCAGCAAGAGTTCCCATGTAGATCCTCAGCTGGTTTAGCAGTTGGAAGTGGACGACTCGCTCAGACAGGAGCTGCTATGTATGAAACATTACTCTACAGAGCCCCTAAATTACCTCATGCATCTTCCCTATAGAGTCTATGACAACAAAGACATTGGTTGGTGCCAAATCTTGGCTCGATGGTTCATGGGTCAAACACGACCATGCACAGAGACTCCTTTGTGTCTGATGCCAAGGGTTCAGATGAGGAGAAACCCACCCCCACACTCTCAAACGTCAACCTCATCTGTCCGGTACAAAAACACATCTCGAACAGTAGACGGACAGGGGGCGGCAGTGTGCACATGTGGCGTCTTAGCCTTAGGACATTTGTCTCTCTACAAAACACTAAAATAATACAAATCGGGGTCTTGACAGCAGCTGCCTTATTTCATGCTACTCTTCAGATTAAAAAAAAACATACATGTAATATATATGGCACACCCAGCTATGCGTCTGGGTCTGGCTCCGGGCTCCTGTCCAAAATATAACAGCTCTGTGAAGTATGACCACAACTAATGCAGTAATGGTTTCACAACAATTTAAACAAAGTTTAATTTTCACTCCATTTCCTTAGACGACCTCTCTGGGACGTACAGAAGCCGTGTATTTCTGGAGTCAAACATATAGGCTCTGTACAGAAACCTAGATAGCTGCCTTTCTGACTGATTTAGAACAATTAATGTTAATACCAAAAGCTTATTAATTAAGCATTAATAGTCCATTCTGAACTATTATTCAGATATTAAGTATTTTTATAATCTACAGGTGCATCTAAAAAAAAGAAATAATAATAATAATTTAATTAAAGAAAGCAAACTTTCTTATAATCTAGATTCATTGTACAAACTAAAATATTTCAAAAGTTTTTTTTCTTTTTTTTTTTTTTTAATTCTGATGGTTACAACTTACAGCTTAGAGAAAAAAACAACAACAACAGTATCTCCATTTTGAGCTTGATTAGTTTAATTAATTTTGAGTATAAATACTGGGTTCATCTTGGGCGAGTCTAGAACATGCAACCACAATTATGGGAAAGACTAATGCCGTGACAGTTGTCCAGAAGACAATCATCAACACCCTCCACAAGGAGGGTAAACCACAGAAGGTGATTGCTGAATGGGCTGGCTGTTCACAGAGTGCTGTATCAAAATATATTAATAGAAAGTTGACTGGAAGGAAAAAGTGTGGTAGGAAAAGGTGCACAAGCAACAGGGATGACCACAGCCTTGGGAAGATTGTCAAGAACAGCCGATTTAAGAACTTGAGAGAGCTTCACAAGGAGTGGACTGACGCTGAAATCAGTGCATCAAGAGTCACCACACTCAGACATCTTCAGGAAAATGGCTACAGCTGTCACATTGCTAGAACCAAGCCACTCCTGAACCAGAAAAAACAAAACATCAGAAGCATTTCACCTGGTGCAAGCAGAAAAATAACTGCACGTTTGCTCAATTAGTTCTAATCTGAACATTTCTGGTTCCATCGCCCTGAAGTCAATAGGTATATCGAATGGGCTTTTGGTTAAATGACTGAAATAAGGTCTGTAAAAAAACCACAAGCTTAATATATTTTCACATTTAACTCTATGACATAAAATACATCAGTAATACCCCAGCCGTGACATGGGTTATTAAACGTCATCACACCAAACTTGTCTACTCAATAGTCTATTTTCACAACCTCACTGTAGATATACTTACACTCTTGCAAACTATTATAATACACATTTTCCAAATTGTAGATATTAAATAATGGTCAGAACACACTTATGATACAGTCTATACAGCAGCTCACCCAGATTTGGAACAGATCTATAAAGTCAGCGTAGAGTCGCATAGAATCAAATACCTTTGTCATTGAAAAAAAAACTGTCAGAAGAACACCCCGTCTGTCATTAAGTTTAAAAAAGTCATAGGTCAAAGCAGGAACATACTGGCAGTGCTTTCCCCTGTATGGGAAACAGGATCATGAGCGAAATGCATTGATTCCCACTGATCTGTGGCTGTGTGGTAGCTCCACATCAAACCCAGTACAGAGTACAGGGTCGAGGAGGCCCAGAGACCAAGGTGAGGAGCAGTTTGTGTTTTTTTAAGAGTTAGATGAAAAGCTAAACAGACTGCACTCATTAAGGCTGCTGTAAATGTTAGCCTCAGTTTGACATTACAATGACATGAAAGACACTTTCAAAAGGTCACAATCAGATGTTAATGTCAAATTTTTATTGTCCTCATTATATCTGTTCTGTCTCCCCTTACCTTTTCATAACCATTGCGCTGGAATTCCTCAAAGCCAAAGATGTCCAGGATGCTTATCTCAAGGGCAGGATCACTGTCAAAAAGATAGGAACACTGTTCAGGATTGTAGAGGGAGGGAGCAGTATAAACATTGATTTGTGACCTGAAGCAAACAAATTGTCTTGAACCACAGCTTAAGTGTGGCTTAAGTGCAACATTGCTGATGTAAAAAGCAGATAGAAAGAAAAACAACAACACTTAAAGGTCGCTGCCAAGAAAAAAAAAACAAGTACATGCAGGTTTTCTAAGAAACAAAAGGTTATGTCAAGACAATTCTGTCATAATTTACTGTTACACCGCATCTACGTTAGAAGCACTCGACATCACTTTAAGTGTTTAAGCTGTCCGACATGTCAGAATGCTTTCTAACATGGACCAATCAGCTGTAAAAAAATAAAATAAAATAAAAAAATAAATAAAGATTTGTATTATTAGAATTTTACAAAATATTTTAATTAAATGGTTTTCTTTTTAACTGTATTCATCAAATAATCCTGAAAAAAAAAATATCACAGGTTCCAAAAAATATTCAGCAGCACAACTTTTCCAACATTGATAATAAATCAGCGTAATAAAATGATTTCTGAAGAATCATGTGACACTGAAGACTGGAGTGATGATGCAAAAAAAAACAAATTATATTTTAAAACACATTAAAATAGAAAACCATTCTTTTAAACTGTAATAATATTTTACAATATTTTTATTTTATTTTTTCTGTATTTTGGTCAAATAGATGCAACCATGATGAACGGAAGAAGCTCCAAAACTTCTTTACACATTAAAACTAAATCAATTAAACCAAACTTTATATATACTGTCACGGGAGGAGCACAAGACAGACACAGTGGGCGTGGCGTCAGGCCTCGGAGAGGCTTTTATTAACAGAAATCAAAACAAAGGGAATAAGTGGCCAAAGGGGAAAAGTGTCCAAAATAACAGGGAATCTGGTGTCCTCGTCGTGCTGCGGGGTTCGTGTGGGTAAAGCAGTGTTCATGGAGGAAGGGTCCAGGTAAGGGGCGGAGTCCGGCGGCCGCACGCGCTCCCCTCCTTGGTCCGGGGCGCGAGGGGCGGCGGCTTCTCCTAGCGGCCGCGTCTCTCTCGTTGGCCGCGGCGCTGGTAGGGGATGGACGGCCCGGCATCCTGGCCCGTCGGCCGTGTATACGGGTGCGGTTCTCCTCCGGATCGCGGGTCCGGCTGCTCACGTCTCTTGTGGCGCGGGAGTCCCTCAACGCACCCTTCCTGGACCCACGAGGACACCAGCGTGCATGCACGGGGAAGAGACCGGTCTCCTGAGGAGAGGCGCGTTGGGCTTTTAACCAGCGGCGGTAATGAGGCTCCACTTCCTTCAGGTGTGCCCCATCACACGCCGCCAGCCCTGACTCGTCCAGCGCCCCTCCTCTCACACACCCACTCCAGTCGGGAGCCTGGTGAAGGGCGGCGATTTAGGACGGGGTGCCGGTGACAATCAGGGAGGAGGCAGCTGACTCGTCACATTCCCCCTCCCAAGCGACATCCCCGTCATCAGGGCGCCGCCCACACGGGAGTGCTACCATCCTCAACCAGGCTCCAAACGGTCGGAGTGGGCGGGGATTCCTCTCCGGGCGGTCCTCCCTCTCGCAGCGCACCGGAACAGGGACAGAGAAACCGGGTTTTAGTGACAGCCTCAACCAACCACAGGGTAAAATGACAATAACAGAAGTCACTTACCCTTTTTGTGGCTGGGAGGCTGTCCCCAGTTTTCCTCCGTCCCAGTCCGGGTTCTCATGAACGTTTGCAAGCGAGAGGGAGTGACGTCACCAGATGTTTCCCAACTGCGCTGTCTAGGCTCCGCCTTGCCCGCATTCTCCACCAGTGTCACGGGAGGAGCACAAGACAGACACAGTGGGCGTGGCGTCAGGCCTCGGAGAGGCTTTTATTAACAGAAATCAAAACAAAGGGAATAAGTGGCCAAAGGGGAAAAGTGTCCAAAATAACAGGGAATCTGGTGTCCTCGTCGTGCTGCGGGGTTCGTGTGGGTAAAGCAGTGTTCATGGAGGAAGGGTCCAGGTAAGGGGCGGAGTCCGGCGGCCGCACGCGCTCCCCTCCTTGGTCCGGGGCGCGAGGGGCGGCGGCTTCTCCTAGCGGCCGCGTCTCTCTCGTTGGCCGCGGCGCTGGTAGGGGATGGACGGCCCGGCATCCTGGCCCGTCGGCCGTGTATACGGGTGCGGTTCTCCTCCGGATCGCGGGTCCGGCTGCTCACGTCTCTTGTGGCGCGGGAGTCCCTCAACGCACCCTTCCTGGACCCACGAGGACACCAGCGTGCATGCACGGGGAAGAGACCGGTCTCCTGAGGAGAGGCGCGTTGGGCTTTTAACCAGCGGCGGTAATGAGGCTCCACTTCCTTCAGGTGTGCCCCATCACACGCCGCCAGCCCTGACTCGTCCAGCGCCCCTCCTCTCACACACCCACTCCAGTCGGGAGCCTGGTGAAGGGCGGCGATTTAGGACGGGGTGCCGGTGACAATCAGGGAGGAGGCAGCTGACTCGTCACAATACAGATCACACTTCAGAATGGTACAGAGAGACTTACAATACTAAAACTTTCATAAAAATAAAAGACAGCTGGTTTTAATTGTGTGATTATTTCTTCTGTTTAATCCATATTCAGCGTCCAAAATTAATACTGGCTGAGTATTAGTTGAAATTACCATTCATGAATAAATAACTGTTACTTGCATTATAATTGTAGCAAACATATATGTATATGCATATGCATTTAACACACACACACACACACACACACACACACAGCCATTCAAAAGCTTGGAGTCTGATAAACAGCAATAATTTGAAAGTATTTACTGCATACAGCCATTAGAGAAGCTGCAAGATTCTAACTGTTTGTCTTCCAGGGTGAATATAATTTCATTTTTGGAGGGATAGTGAGGCATGTGAAATGGTGTGGAATGATGATTCACTGTGACTTGTTTGTGTGTGAATACACATACTTGGAGTTCCATGGAAATTTCAGTTTTAGCCGCGAGATACCTTTCACATAATGCAATAACAGCAGGGGAGGTGTGTCTTCATGCTCATACGCTACTGGCTCTGTCAACTTACCTTCGGGTGCTTTAGGGCAGATGTCTCACATACACTATGTGAATACTTCAAAAACCTCACTGTTTTGACTAATATTAATCACAGAAGGTCTCTGAGAAGGACTCGGTGCTTGTTTCTACTGGTAACAGCCGAGTATGTTCTGTGAGCCGCTGAAATGTACAATAACTCAATAACTATCTCCTTTATTCAGGTCTCTCATTCACACTCAAATGCACAAAGGAAAACGTATCCATATAAAAGCATGAATCTAAGCTCACGTGCACGCTCACACACACAAACATGCATCTTACCCAGTGATTTCTTCATGGCCTTGGAGGTAAAAGTTAATGTTATTGACCAAGAAGCTGAAGAGTCGTCCATACAGAGCTTTAGCCAAGAGATCTCTGTGATGGTTGGACATTTCGACGGTGTGCCGCCTTGTTATGACATCACCTGAGGCAGAGGGCAAATGTCAAGCAGGTAGTAACCTTTTCACATTGTCTTCCATCCTTAAAGACTAGCACAGGTGGTCATACGTGTTGGTCCCCATTATGTATATGTTAAGGATGCAGTGATGTATCAGCCAATAATCTGAATTATATGGTAAAAGCAACTATCTGCACATCCCACATCAGCTGATCGTTTAAGAACAGTTGATGATCAGAGACAATTATATCTTGTCGATCAATAGGGAACATGCAGAATGTAAAAAAAATAAATAAAAATAAAATATATATATATATGTCTCGTGTACATTTTAGGGCTGTCAAATATAGCACAAGCTCACTTTAACACAGTTAAACCTTATTAAGTTATTCCTTAAAAACCCAAACTATCCATATGGGCACTATCAATTAAGTTATATGGAAAGAACAGCATGGATACACTCTTAAATAACTTTGTGTTCCAAAGCAGAAAGTAAGTCATACAAGATTGAATCCATCAGAAGTAGTTTCATGTTTTCATTTTTGTGGCAAATTAATTCTTTAACCAGCAAAGTCAACGATGCTGGTTGTTTTGTTGTCCCATCGCTAGACCGTCACTGAACCAGCATTAACCAGCATAACAGGATCTTTATCTAAATGCAAGCTGATCCTTCAAGTAAAAAACATCAAAACAGCCAGTGACCGCTCAAAACAACAGGGGAACAGAGCAAAGAGGAAAACAAACTGGAGACAGTGTGTCACATTCTGACTGATATACGCTGCATGTGGGTAGCTAAAAAACAAGCTGGCCATTGTTAGTGGTGCTGGCTGAGAGGACACTGCACATGCTAATGTGGAGGACACACAACGCCTGGACTCCGATGATGTGACCTTTGATGATGTCAGACACTGAATCACCGCATTCGCTATGCCATTCATGGCCGGCCACAGCGCGTCAACATTCAGATGCACTCAGATCCAACGTCTGACCACCAGTCAGTGCCCTGTGACTGCCGCATATCAGAGATTAATGCATCTTCTGCATATATTTCACACAAGCGTGGCATTGTAAAGATGGCATTTCTTTCTGAATTGTTTGCTTGTTTGAGGAACACAATGATCAAAACAACAGATCATCATGAGATTAGTTCACCCAGAGATTCAAATTTAAGACTTCCTCTCCCTCATGTCTTTTCAAAATCTGGACGACTGTCTTCAAATTACTTTCTTGAAATTATAACTTACTTGAAATTACTTTTGGGGTCCAAATTAAGAAAGAGCATAGTGCTTGCACTTGTCAATATAATTACAATGAATGGGAACTGAAGTATTCAAGTTTCAAAAGCAGCATTAATGTATGATAAAAGCCAAATTGATTTTGTTATCGACTGATATTCTACCCTTTCAGATGATCAGAGTCATTAACTAGATTGTTCATGAAACAATCATTCAGACCGTTTTAGATTTGACTCAAAATAATGCCAATTACCAATTTGTGTTATGAATGCTAGAGCTAGGACTTATGTCAAGAATTCAAGACAATGTAAGTCATTACAATTTTGATCTTTACATCATGCAAAGCAAATAAATAGATTCAGAATGTATCTAGAATGTATAAAGTGCACCAGTGATTTTGGACCAGTTTTACACTACTCCAATGCATTTTTGGAGAATAAATGATAACAGAATTGAGTTTTTTGGGAGGCACAGATGCGTGACAAAGTCAAGGCAGACAGAGACAAATCACAGACAGAAACAAGACAATGCTTGTAAGTGTGCTTGTAATTTTAGGCAATAGGTTGGTGTGTCCTCGATTGTTGAATTAGGTTAACATCCAGACATCATGTGACTCATAAATACTGGCATAAATAATGGCACAACATGTACATAGTCTAGACCTCACAAAAGAATTATGTGTTTATGTCTGTGTATTTTAAATGAGAAGGCAGTTATCCAATTGTGCCAATTTGGGCTTGCCAGTAACACAATCCAAGGCCAAACGCTTGAGGATGCATTCATCGAAGAGTTTGTCACCGAGCAAAGGCAAGTACATCACACTGACTGGTGTCAGCAGGCCTCCCAGCAGTGAGATTTAAGACATGTACCGTAATTTTCAGACTATAAGTCACACCTGAGTATAAGTCGAATCAGTCGAAAAATAAGTCATGACGAGGAAAAAAACATATATAAGTCGCACTGGACTATAAGTTGCATTTATTTAGAACCAAGAGAAAACATCACCGTCTCCAGCCACGAGAGGGCGCTCTATGTCTTCAGTGTAGACTACAAGTGCACTGAGCAGCATAGAGCGCCCTCTGGTGGCTGTACACGGTTATGTTTTCTCTTGGTTCATTTCTCTTAGTTAATTTCTCTTGGTTCATGTCAAATTAATTTTGATAAATAAGTCGCACCTGACTATAAGTCGCAGGACCAGCCAAACTATGGAAAAAAGTGTGACTTACAGTCCGGAAAATACGGTATGTTGTTATGCTAAACAAGCTGACTTTAAAGGATTAGTTCACTTCCAGAATTAAAATGTCGTGATCATTTGCTCACCTCCATGCTATCCAAGATCCAGTCACAAAGAAATGAAGAAAAGCTCATGCATGTAGGTGGATGTACCAAACCCAGTGTGTACAAAGCAAATGTGCAAAAGAGAATAAAATGCCCTTTACAACAAAGGATAAAACGATGACGGATGATTTTGAAGTTGGAGGAGAAAATTAGTTTTTCACCCTATCCTACCTTTTTGAACCAGATTACACAGACCAAGAGCTAACCATGCGTGAATATGAAAAACTGTATAATGTCTTCTCTTTTTTTTTTTAAATGAGCTGGGATCGTGTAGAGCCTTTGAAGCTGCTCTGGACTGCAATTTGGACCTTCAACCCATTGGCAATCCATTATATGGAGAAAAATCCTGGAGTGTTTTCCTCCAAAACCTTCATTTATTTGAGTCTAAAGAAGGAAAGACATACATATCTTGGATGACATGGGGATGAGGAAATTATCAGGAATTGATTTTTTTTATTCTGGAAGTGAACCAATCCTTTAACTGACAGTGTTTAGTCTGTGTTGATTGATGCTGGTACGTGGAAACTGAAGGTTGTACCTTTGAAACACTGCACATCAGAGGTGAGGGAAGAGCCTAGATCTTCAGAGCTCACCTGCAGCATCCCAGCCACTGCAGAAAAAACAAATAAATAAATAATATTCACACACATTTATGAGTACAATCAGTTACACATCTAAAATCTGTTTGGATAAGCCACATCTGAAGTCAAAACAAAATAATAAAACATATGCATATATAACATAAACATAAACAGCTACACACTTAATCCAACGGTAACTCACTGGTGACTCCAAACATGATGCTGTATTATAATTCTTAAACAATTACAAATCAGGAATACTCATCACCTTCTACAAGCTCATATTATGTAAATGCCACACTGACCATTTAATAAAGGCTTTGAACATGGCTCCTCCAATCAGTTTGCAGAGTCAACATAACATGTTTTAACACATACACAGTCCAGCTTTGAACTATGGCCTCCCATTTACTTTCTCTCATGCACTTATATCACTGTTTGCATATGGCATCTAGTGCACTGTCATTAATCTGAGTGTGTTTTCGGGTGTGTTCTCATGTATCCACGCCGATGGGAACCTCACACGGATGCGAATGTATCAGTTTGTGTATTTGCGTGTGCTGACGTCACTTGTTTACCCAGGCTCAGTATTATGTGTGTCATTATGTAACGCGGAGGGCAGCAAGTGGCCTTTCTGTTCCGCCCCGCTGCTCTTCAGAGCTTAAGGAAACAGGTGACCCTGTGCATGTGTGTGGATAAAAAGACAGATTAGCACTAAATTGCATGACATGTATGTGTGTCAGAGCGAGTTTTCCATTGTGTAGTGAGTGATTCTGCTATTAGGCCACGGTAAAACTGATGTAAACAACCCTGGATGGTGTGCGACAGCAATTCCCCAGTCTATCCTTCAGAGCTTCTGGTGGAGGGGATCGCCCCCTGCTGGCCTCATGCTGCAGCTGCACGACTGACCTCTATCTAGCAGCTGTAAGTCGGACACAAGCGCAGTGTCAGCGTCTGTCAGGGCGGTGAAGCGCACATCTCCCAGATGCAGCAGCGCAGAGAGGACCACAAACAAATTCTCCACCTCCTGAAAGAGAGACAAAGCGCTGAGAGTCAGACCGGACTGGAGACTTCAACAAGGCAAAAAAAACAGACCACTTGAAAACGGTCAATTACACGGCACAGTCCAGTCACATGTGTGGGCTGGGTCCAAAAGGATGCATGTCTAATTTGGTGGCTGGAATTAGAATAGGAAATTGGAGTTGCATTGTATACAGTAGCTTTAAAATATGAACATTATGGACATTGTGAGAAGTCAAAAAGGTTGATACCACTGCTCTACTGTGTGTGTGTGTAAAAGAAAGAGACGAGGAAGTCCTGTGTCAGTGAGAGAGTGAATGTAAAGTAAAAGGTAAAGTTTGAGAGACTGTGTTGTGTTAATATGTGTAAGGGTCATAAAGGCTCGTGCTGCACTGATGGGATGAGAGGAACGGTCTTCCTTTACTGGAGCAGATTTACAGGATCCTGGCAGGATTTGAGCACGGTGTGAAGTCTTTCGGTCAGGTGTGTGAGGGAGTGTATGTGAATGTGTGTGTTTGAACTCAGAACACAGTGTTAACTCTATTACACTCTCCACTGTAACAGAATGTCCATGTATTACCTTAAGGGCGTGCATGTGTTCGTGCAAACGTAGTGTGCAGTAATTCATATGCTAGTGCTCTATTGTGAACATACTCTTCAAGTCGTTAGCTAACTGTAATAACAGCACACAGGTTGACAGGTTAGTGTGTCCTCAGGCTGAATGCCAGTCTGAGCAGTGCGTTTTATAGTCTCCAGACATACTGTAATGAGTTATAATGGGTAAACTACATAAATCAGAACAACATGTCTGAAGCGGCTGCCAAAGCCAGAGGCATACCAGCTCTCGGTCCCTGTACATGTGAGTCACTTAAAACCAGTCAAAGCTAACTTTAACTCAAAGTAAAGACATAAAACATCAACTGAAATAACACATAAAACTAAAAACTAAAACTTAATATTGTAAAACATTATTACAGTTTAAAAGAATGGTTTTCTATTTTAATGTGTTTTAAAATATAATTTGTTTTTTGCATCATCACTCCAGTCTTCAGTGTCACATGATTCTTCAGAAATCATTTTATTACGCTGATTTATTATCAATGTTGGAAAAGTTGTGCTGCTGAATATTTTTTGGAACCTGTGATATTTTTTTTTTCAGGATTATTTGATGAATACAGTTAAAAAGAAAACCATTTAATTAAAATATTTTTAAAAATTCTAATAAATACAAATCTTTATTATAACTTTTTTTTTAAAATAAATTTAACACATCCTTGCAGAATAAAAGCATTAATTTATTTTAAAAAAGAAAGAAAGAAAAAAATAATAAATTACTGACACCCAAACTTTGGAAAGGTAAAAATTATCACGTTACAAAAATATATATATATATATTAAGCAGCAAAACTGCTTCCAACATTGATTAGAAATCAGCCAATTAGAATGACTTCTGAAGGATCATGTAACACTGAAGACTGGACTGATGATGCTTAAAATTAAGCTTTGAATCACAAGAATAAATTATATTTTATAGTATATAAAAATTGAAAACCATTATTTTAAATAGCAACAATATTTCACAACGTTACTGTTTTTCTTTTCCATATTTATAAATAAATGGAGCCATGATTCTTTATTTATTGTTATTTAATTTTATTTAATGTTTTTATTTCCAGGTTGAAATTAACTTTGAATCCTACATCTATGTGTTCTCATATTTTTGAACTTCATTGTATTTATGTCTCACACACAATAAAAACTAAGCATGCATGTGCAGTTATTTTAGATCTGTGCATGATGCGTGAGGATGCATGTGTTTCTGAACATGTGTGTACCAGTCTGTTGAAGCCGAGGGCACGCAGAGCCTGTTTAAGGGCCGAGAGCTTCTCTCTGCTCTGAGGACACGCTGTAGCTACTGCAGGAGTTTCACCGGGAGCCGCTGTGCTCATACACCTGAAAACACACACACACACACACACACAAGAGACATGATTAGTGTCATTTAAGATCTGCGATGACAGCCTTTACATTGGCACAAAACAAAAAAGTTGCAGATGTTCTAAGTGTCACTGACATAATCACAAATTCAAGTCAAAGAAAAGTGAAGGTTACATTTTTAATGACAACCTTCCATTTACCCTTATGCAAGATTTGCTGAGGACGCTTAGGTTCACAGAGAGTTCAGAGTTTTTTACATTTTGAAAAATGTTGGCGTTAAAGGCTAAAAGAGAATCAATCTGACAATGCAAATTCAATGCATTTTGCTGACTGCTGAATTTAATAATCGAATTTAATAACTTGTAGTGTTCATGTCTCAGTCTACCCTTAACTACAGCATAAATATTATAGAGATCTATATCTGAATCTGAAAAAAAAACATGTTTGAAAAGGTGTATTACACTAATGATAACTATCTACTTTTCAAGTTGGTTTTCTACGAAAACTATAGATAAGTCGACTTTCCAAATGTTAAGTTTTATTTAAAATATCATAATATTTAAGCTTATTTTGAAACATGCACTTGCAGTGTTTGCGAATAAAATAAAATAAAACAAAATAAAATACCATAAAAAAACGACATAAAACATAAATATTCACTGGCAATAAAATAAAATAATCCTTATGTGGAATATGTTAGAATTAATAATAATGTAGGATGTGTTTTTATAAAAGAAGTGTTTCTCAAATAAATAAATGCACATAAATAGCATGCCTGCCAGTGTTACCTGTGAGCTAGGACATTGTTTAGATACAGAGCACTCCTCTCCTCTGCTGAAAGCCCCTCAGACATCAGGGAGAAGATGTTAAAGTTCTGCTGAAGCAGCGGAGTGCAGATGACTCTCGACTTCTCCAGCATGTAAGTGTACAGACGGCCTGAAAACAAGAGATGATGGTCATTAGCAGAGCAATGGCTCCCTCTATAGGTGAAGGATGATCTCTGCTGAGAGCTGACACCTAAAAAAAACACATTCTCCATTTCTCTACATTCAACAACATCAAAGCAATGCTACAGCTAATCCAAGTGAAGTCCGAAGCAGTGTAGCTACCTCTGAGTAGACTCCGTCTCTTCTCACAGTACTGCAGTGAGATCAGCTTGATGAAACGGCTTGCCGAGGAGTTCATCGGGGTCTTAGCATGACCAAAAGCTTCCAAGATCGCATTCACCTGCAAACATGACAGAAGAATGAAGTGGTGACTACAAAACAGAGAGAGGGGTTCCCACGTGGACTCTCTAGTGAGTGTGGACCCTAGTGAGCAGCCTACCTAGACAGCACTTAATTGAAATCTCTCTCCAAAAATACTGGATTTCTGAGCATTGTAATAATACATGAAACAGGTTACCCTGGAATTTGAATGGTTAAGATAGATAGATAGATAGATTTTTATTTTAAATTGTAATTACATTTATAATAATATAGCAATAAATGTAAAAAAAAAAAAATATATATATATATATATATATATATATATATATATATATATATATATATATATATATATATATATATATATATATTCAAGACTTTTGACCTGTAGAGCAGCACTTATAAAGACACATGTATATTTATCTTAAAAGGCAGCTACTTGTTTAAACAGAAGACAGCTCACTAGGCCACAAGGATAACTACTCAGGGCACTTAGCATTTTTTTTCCACCAGGTGGCGACAAGCCACAACTGATAAAATGTACTCAATAAAGAGACAACAGCAAAAGGCTGTGCTGTGTACTGCTGCATCTAGAATTAAGAGCACACACACACACACACACACACACACACACTGCAGAGACCGAGAGAGAGATGCATTCATGTGTAATAATGTCACCAGTGGCCCCTGGTCATTAAACGGCTCCAGTGGTTTCTGTATGTGGATGTGTCTTTATCTAACAATGCCTCTTTCCTTGAGATTCAACAATAAGCACAATTTGCCAACCTCGGGCTTTCGGAGGCTCATTCAAAGCATCTAAATCTCTGATGGATGAGAGGATACCAGCTGTTTGAGGCTATCATGACTCTGAAGGAGTAACTGAAAGCACATAGACACCTCCAGGGTTCAGATAACAGAACACACACGAGAAAAACACTGAACGTTCAACACAGCGAACGCATAACAATCACTACATGAGTACATTGTACATCGAGTACACTACACTGAGGGCAGCTCAATTAAATTTCTTGTTTTAAAGATGTTGCATTATTTGTAAATGTATAAAAAAAAAAAAAAAACATAAAAACAAAGATTTAATTTTTATTTTTATTTTTTACCAGAGGCAGAAGTGCTCTATGTAAAAAGAGGATCCAGATGTTTCTTAGTGTGTGCCGAACAGACAGACTTACATGCTTCATCCGCGGCTCTAAAGCGAAGCCTTTGGGACTTGAGCGGGCAGCCAGGTGTTTCAGGATGTGCTTACAGGCCACAGACTTCCCAGAACCACTCTCTCCACTGGACAGAGAGAAAATAAAGGTGAGGATATCAGTTGAAGAACAAAAGACAGCACCATATCTATCACCAAGATGTAAAAAGACTTTATCTCTACAGTGACACTACCATTCAAATAATGAGTTTGTATTGTTTTATTATTCAAAGAAAACAGTTCTGTTGTGAAATATTGAAACAATTTAAGCAACTGTTTTCTATTTGAATAGATTTTAAAATGTTATTTATTTCTGTGATTACAAAGCTGAGTTCCCAGCATCATTACTCCAGTCTTCAGCGTCACGAGATCCTTTCTCAGAAATTGTTGTAATATTTGCAGATTATTGTCAAGGTTGACGACAGATGTGCTGGTTTTTCATTTATTTTTATTTTTTGTAGGAATGGTGATGCAGCTGCTTCTGGAATTATATGATGATTAGCAATTTATTTTTTGTCATTTATTTGAATCCTTTGTAACAATATAAATGTAGTTTAATGCATTTTTTTTTTTTTTTGCATTTCAGTAATTAAACTTGGCTGGTAAAATGTGCTGAAATGTCATGAAAACAATGGTGCAGGAAGAGTTATTTTATTTTTTTATTATTATTATTCTTTTTTTTTAGGGGAAGTGTTTGTGACAGATTCACCTAGAGAGTGCGGTTGAAAAACACTGCAAATCTGCCTAAAAGTTCATCTGTCAATGTAAAGATACATAAAAGAAACCAAGAGAGCAGCTGATATTTTCAAAGACCTCTGGGCGAGCGTCCCTCGTGAATGCGTGCTCCTTTCAGCCCTTTTCACGTTTACCAATGAGAGATCTTACAGTGTGTTAGGAAGCTGTTTCACTGAGATTACAGTCAGCCTACAGCAATATAGCATCAAAAACTGAAGATCCCTCTGCTCTTCTGCCTGCGGGCATCTGCCTCCTGAGCAGGTCTCTGACCAGAGTCATCCAGGAGCACGTATCTGCACTTATCACAATGCACTACTTGGGGATTTGTTCAAATCACTTGTTCTTCTCTTTTATTCATACGCCACTTTTTTTCCACAATACCTAACCCGTATCAAACTGCCTCTGGTTTTATTTTTTCGTGCATTTTGTTATCTCTCTTCAAGTAAGCTTTCAGCATATCTGCTATGGCTATTTTTTACGATACTGCTGTCAATCCAAAGCAGTCACGGATGAGCTTCTACAACAGATGCCCAAAATACAACAGAGTTAAAATTGGAAAGTTGTTAAGCTGAAGACTCACTAATATTGTGTGGAATAGTACATTGTTACTATCTCAAACACAGTGCAATACCAAATATACTTAGTACTTTTATTGGCGGAAATTAAATATTAATACTGAAATAAGATATATAAATAATAATAATTTATTTGGGACCATATCAGCATATCAGAAAGATTATCAGAAGGATCATGCGATGCTAAAGACTGGAGTAATGATGCTGAAAATTCAGCTTTGCATCACAGAAATAAATTACATTTTAAAATACACTGAAATAGTACACATGTTAAACAACATTAGTGTTTTAACTGTAATTTGGGTAAATAACCAACCAAGCAATCCCAAAGTTAGATAAATAAATAACCAATCCCAAAGTTTTAAAAGCTGGTATACATTTATTTATGTTTTTGTACATTTATAATTGCGCAGAGTTTATCAGTGTTGCTTTATTCCTATTTTATTAATTTAATTACATTTAATTTAGTCGCAAAAAGACATGCATAATCACCTTTTTTTAACAGGGATTGCATCAGATGCACATTTATTAAATGCCTTTCTAGCTAATCAGCATGTTTTAGAAAAAGGCTAGCAAGCTACAGCATCTTTTTCAAAGCATTTGCGATGTCATTTTACTTAAATCTGATTTCTAGCAGTATATTTACAGGGTGCTATTCCACACCACAGCCTGAAACTAACAAGGGCTTTGGCAGGGATGAATCTTGTCTCATTACTGCCATACATCCCACTTCATATTCTTGATGAGGTGCAGTAACTTTATTAATTACTGCACTCTTCAATGTTACGACCTCTTAAAATGAGTCACAAAGCACAGTCAAACAGCTCACGGTGATAACTAGCATCTCAACACGCGGTGTGAAGAGCCTGGATGCTAGCAGAGACCTGCCACAGAGAGACTGAATGGAAGAAAGCGGTCTTGAGCAGATGATTCTTTAAGGTCATTTGGCCTCCCACCAATCATTTCCTGGAGGGTCTGATGTTATTTCTTTCCTTTTTCCAATTTCTTTATGGAAACCAATTCTGAAATGTAACTGAACTCAAGGGCGCAATGAATTGCTGAGCTAGTAGTGAGTAGGTGTTTGTGTGTGTGTTTGAGAGCCCCTTAAACTAGCATTCTGCCACTTTTCTTTCCATGGTTCTGCAGCGATCTGCCCTCACCTGCAGGACAAGTGTGTGTGTGTGTGTGTGTGTGTGTGTGTGTGTGTGTTGGTGTGATGGATAGCCCACGCAGAAAGGGCATTAAAGTAGCTGTCCGATCCTGTCTGGCTCAGCGAAACCAGGTTCGGGCCAGTGGAGGAGCATCAGAATGTGAACCAGGACTTAAAAGCAATCAGAGATGACCGGAGTGCAAGACAGGACACAGCGTGGGCTACACAGCTGCCCCTGCATCCATTAATCTCGCTGAGAGCTTTTAACAGGTTTGGATTTACACCGTCCCTGGCACATTTGTCTCCGTGACGGCGTTTAGCGAGAACCGCTCTGGTGATCCAGGAGTCAGTGTTACCCAAATACGGGAGCAGGCATCTCTAACACGACCTCATTTCAACCTCTCCACCAACACAGGATCACTTACTGAGCTGTGGACCGCTATTCCCAAACTATAAGCTGGTGCATAAATGACAGAAGGTAGAAAATGTGCAGTGAAATTTACTACTGACTGTGCAAATAAAACATGAAAATGTGAAGAATGCATGACAGGGGTGGCGGTGTTATGCATGTCAGTGGGCGGCACCTGATGATGAAACACTGTGGGCGTCGCTCCTGCAGCATCATGTGATAGGCACGCTCCGCTGAAGAGAAGATATGAGGCGGGAGAGAGGAACACAGACGACCACTGGAGCTCAGATACAACTGACTGACCTGAGAGACAGAAAGAGAGGCATTTACAGAACACTGCCAATTTCCCACGACCTGTTTACTTCATTAGTGTTTGATATTTTTCAAGGATTATTTCTAAACCTCTGCGCATTAAGATCCTGAAGTTAATTAAGCCTGAAGCAATTAACGTTAAGCCTGTTTAAACACTCTTTAGACATTTAAAACTTTATTTTGTAGATAACTTCAGGTGTTGCATCTCTCTATCTGTTTTTGCCTTCTGGAAATACATTTGTCTGCATAGTGAACTGTGATTGCATTTACACGCACTTATTAAACATTTATATCCACTTTCTGCACAGATATTCGATTCTTGGGTCCAGGTGAAAACAAGATGCTGAGCAAAGTGGCTTTCATGCAAATTTAATTAAAACGGCACTGAAAAGAAAAACCTGAAATCAACTTGAACGCTCTTCTTTGTTGCCGTACAAACAAGGTTTTTTAAGAATGGCACATTTAAATCATTACACTTGCTGGCTAAAAGTGAAATAACTGAGTGTGGAAGCATTGGATCTCGAGTAATAAGAGAGATTTCATATTTAGATCTGAATGAGGCTAAAAGCCTGAGATATAAAATATATCTTCACACAGCAAGAATAAAACTTAAGCAACACTACAGTTTTAGTGTCTGGGTTTATTTCTAGGTGTTAGAAACAGAAAGGTTATGTGTTAGTGTGTGTGTGTGCAAGCAATGCAGAATAAGCTACATTTTAGCCCAATTTGGGGAAAAAAGGATAATGCTGAAATTACCCTTTACCACTGAGACACAACACACATGCTGTAACAGAGCCATAGAGGACACAGCAAGGACATAGGAAGAGTGGGCAAGACAAGCGGTGTATTCATAACAAAAAATATAGCCTCAACAAGCATTATATATGCAATGTGAGCCAGTGTGCCTTTGTCACAGTCTATGTTTGTTTAACATTTAGACATTTTGTTTAACTACTGTCAAACTCAATCGTCTGAAGGCAGCATCGAGGCTAATTTCACTGCCTGTACAATGTTTTGAATGGATAAAAAAAAAACAAACAAAAAAAAAAACAACAACAACAATTACGATAAACACAACACGTAAAAAGAAAAAGCATTTAACATCATCAAACACAAAAACACATTTATACACACACATAGAAAACCAAAGCAAATAAAATTAAAAACACAGATAAAAAAAATAAAATAAAACAAACGTTTTTTAAATAAAAACAAAAAATTCAAACAAAACAAAGCAAACAAAAAGCAAAAACACAGATTAAAAATAATACTAATAATAATAAAACAACAAATTCAAACAAAACAAAACACAAACCAAACAAAATAAATACATACATAAAACAAATAAATACATGTTTTTTTTAAAGAAAAAAACATTTAAATAAAAGACCACAACACACATATACATACACACACACAAAAAAAATAAATAAATAAATACACACACAAACAGATCTTTACTGTGGTTAGATTGTTTTTCATCTTTCACTTTATTGTGGAATTTAGCCTCCAGTTGCTTTTTGACTTGACAAACTTGGGACAGTTTGGAGGCTGTGTGCTGAAGGACAGAGATTGATATACAGACCTGGATTAAAGTTTATGATAAAGGGGGTCAGGTGATGTAACCTGAGCATGATGGGGTCTGAGGCCATCACAGATGGCGGTGCATATGTCCTTCACTCTCAATGCGTCAGTCTGACTCTGAGCCCCAATCTGGAGAAATCATGCCTGAAATGGGTCTCTGATGCAGGGAACGACATGGGACAGATGCCCCAATGGACCCGCTGCATATCATTTATAAAGTGTGTGTGCATTTGATCCACTCCTCTGCTCCCCTTCACGTGCCAGTAAAGCGTTACGGCAGGCAGATGGTCATCTTGACATCTTTTATATTTCTTAGCGGCGGGTGGCACATGCTGTGTGTCCCTGAGTGTTCTCTCATCAACTCTGCCTTTCTGTGGACAGCCAGCTGTATCAGAGGAGACGGCAGGCCGGCTGGACGGACGCTAAACTTGAGGACCTCAAACAACTCGAAGGAAGATACAGAAATAAAAAGAGGAAGGAGGAGTGGGGATCTTATAGGTAGATGAAGAGGGCACAGGAAGTGAGCACTGTTTGTTGAATATGCGATCACTGTCAGGAAGTCCATGCATTATTTATAAAAAGATCAAGTCCTGTTTGAATTGAAAGTGCTGCGCTGTGCTTACAGAATGCGAACAAGAGAACAGCTTAAAATCTTCTCTAGTTAGAGATGAACACTAAATCATACTGCTGGAAAAGTAAACATTTATTTGACATAAAAACAACACTGAATGCATGTCTCTGTACTTACGAGATTAGAGTAGATGGGCAGGTCCTTGTAAGGGTTAAAAAGGAGAAGAATGTGTCCAATGTAGGTCTGAAAAGACAAAGGGGAAAAAAAGTGCACATGGTTAACTTTTTATAGTTTAAGCCTCAACATGACCACAGTCTAATGAAAAAAACAGTTTGATATAAATGGCTGCCCAATGGGTGTGTGTATTATGTGGATGTATTTTTTCGGACTATAAGTCGCACCTGAGTATAAGTCGCATCAGTCCAAAAATATGCCATGATGAGGACAAAAACATATATAAGTCGCACCGGACTATAAGTCGCATTTATTTAGAACCAAGAACCAAGAGAAAACATTACCGTCTACAGCCACGAGAGGGCTCTCTATTTCTCTTGGTTCATTTCTCTTGGTTCATTTCTCTCGGTTCATGTCAAATTAATTTTAATAAATAAGTCGCACCTGACTATAAGTCGCAGGACCAGCCAAACTATGAAAAAAAGTGTGACTTATAGTCGAGCGGCAACCTCGCGCTCTCTCTTGTGAGGCCAATAAGGAAGTGACTAAAACTGCAATTCATCGACTGGCCACTTGAGGTTGGCTGCAGAAGAGAGTCATTCCCATAGACTCCCCATGTTAAAATGCCCAACTTTACAGCAGAAAAAAAACATGTTTACAGCCTGGTTCAAAAAATGATTTTGGTCTATATTGCTAATTTTGCCCTTCATGACAACTATGAGGGGGGTGAATTTTTTTATAACTCATCCGTTTAAATTATATTAAGCCTTAAAGTTCTGCATAATTAAGGGCAGGGGCGGACTGGCCATCTGTGTGATCTGGAGAATCACAGAACGGCCGGTACTCCAGGACAGCCGGTGGGCCGGCCCACCACCCGCCAAGCATGCAGTCATCACCGTTTTGTTCCCCCACTAATCTGTTTTTACACTCCAGTACTGTAGGTGGCAGCAATGCACTGCACTGGCCGTGGCCGCCAAGTAAGAAGAAGAAGAAGTGGAAGAGTAGGAAGAATAAAAAAAAGAAGTGATATTCAGGTTGCTACATTTTTAATGATTACAGTAGTTAAAACAGCTAAACTTTTAGCTGTAAAATGTAACATGCAGTAGCTAATCTTAAGAAATATTTTGTGCTTTTACTTTTGAAAATGTTGGTAACATTACACTTAATATTTACAAATTTTGAAGATTTTGAATATAGAAGTTAAATTTGTAATGGTGTATTTTCATTTAGATGTGGTATTATAATCTGTGCAGTAAGATTAATTACTGCATAAATTAAGATTATTAAGTAATAAATTCATTTTAAGACAGCATGGAATAGATTGTATAATATACGTTTTATAACAGCATATTATATAAACTATTCCATGCTATCTTGGAATAAAACCTGTTTTATGTTTTTGTTTTTTAATCCATTCCATTGTTGTTTATTCAGGTTGAGTTTAGACCAAGAGCAGAGAAAGACACCCACTCCAGCTCAACATCTAGTCAGCATCAGTGCTATTGCTATAATTTGGATGGTATAGTATCATGAGCCACAATTAAAGTCTCGTGACACTCATGCTAGGCATTATTTTTGTTGTTGTCGAGTTTACACGTGTCGATTGCTCTGGGCCAGGCCTAGTCAAAGTCCAGGGCCGTTTTTTAGTCCCAGTCCGTCCCTGATTAAGGGCGTGGCCATATGAGTGACAGGTGGATTGCCGCTGCTGACAATGCAGTCGAACTAGGTGGGCGTGGCTTCAGCAATCAGCTCCCACCTTTTTGCCCATTTTCGATTATCCGGGAGAGTCGCGCGGTGACGCGCTTCCAAGATGGCGACGGCCCGCTCTGCACACTTTAGGCTTCAAAACAGCTATTGAGGAGTCTATGGGTGACGTCACGGACACTACGTCCATGTTTTTTTACAGTCTATGCTTATAGTCCGGAAAATACGGTAGTTTGATACACTTAGTAATCTAGATATCCACAAGTATATTTGTTTCAGTAGCAAATTTGTTTCGAGTTACACTATTATTCAAAAATCTGAGGCTGGTAAGATTTCTTAATGATCTCGTACTCGTATGTGCTCTCATGAGTCCGGAGGGTATCAGTACAGGCGAACTGCTAATTTATCTCTCAAGAGCTTTATTTCTTGCTCCAGGTCACGGAGATGCCTCCTGGGATTAGATGTCTAGGTTGCTGTTGTGTTATACTAGTGTGTTCTCAATCACAACCTGAAGGTCACTAACCTTTTAGTGTCAGTCTCACAAATCTTTCACAGCACGTCTGATGAATATGGACACACAGGCATACCTGGACTTTCACAGAGAACATGCTTTACCCATTTACTATGACACAACTTTCAGTCGGATCAGAGATCAGAGAGCACTCTTAAGAAGTACTAGATCTTATTAGAAAATATCTATCATCATCAGACTGGACTTCTCATCTGCTGAGGGAAACATGGATCAATCCCCTCTTATAAAGTGCATGTCTATCATCTCTCACTCTTTCCATCTCTCGAGAAACGATCAGTAACCATCACCATCTCTATCCATCATTGCCTTAATGACAGATATCATTAGACCCCATTACAGTGTAACACAAAAGCCCCAATCTCTGCTCTCTCCCTCCATATCGGCCTCAGTAGGGAGACTTCATTACGGCCCATTGTAAAGTGTGGGAATAGCAGTGGCCATTAAGCATAGATTTGGCAGCGGTCATGAACGAGCACAGTGTGTAGTCGACAGCCTGTGAGCAGCCATAGACCGCAGGCCTGCTCCAACGATCCACGGTGGGGAGGGGGATAAATATAGAAATGGATTTATTCTTATAATCAAACTCTTAATTGATTCATAAGAACAGACAACTCTTCTTTAGGACAGAATAACAGAATAAACATGCAAGGGTGGATGCTTTTCCGAATTGCCCACCCTAAAAATAGCTCTTTTGAAATAAAAGCATTCAGTTTAACATACCACACTGAAGCTCATGTAAAGTACTTGACTATTATTAAAAGTTAAGTGTCATTCAATACTGCATTTAAAGGTAATGCAATTTAAATATTCTAAATGAACGATTTAAGTGCAAATCTTTAAATACCTGACACCATTTTAGTCAACTATAAATGCTTGTCAGTACGTACAGCAGTACACCTGGACCATATTTAAATGACTATAGAATTATGAAATCACATGAAGCCCTACTAAAGTGGGTCCAAAAGGATTTAAATTAAATTTAAATAAAAAAAGTATAATACATTATAATACATTAATTTAATTGCAATTAAAATGAAATTAAGTTTCCAAAACATAACATTCAGATTGCCCTTAAGTGCATTTGTGTGTGTGTGTGTGTGTGTGTGTGTGTATACAGACCAAAAGTTTGTAAACATTACTATTTTTAATGTTTTTGAACTTCGAACTTCGTTGAACTGCATTTATTCAAAAAAAAAAATTCTAATAATATATTTTCTTTACTATCACTATCAATTTAACACATCCTTGCTGAATAAAAGTATTGATTTTATTTTTTTTAAAAAGAAAGAAAAAAATTACTGACACCAAATTAGTGACCAGTAGTGTATATTGTTATTACAAAATATTTATATTTTAAAAACATAGCTTCTTTTTTTATTCATCAAAGTATCCTAAAAAAGTATCACATGTTCTGAACAAATATTAAGCAGCAGAACTGTTTCCAACTTTGATAATGAATCATTATATTACAATAATTTCTAAAGGATCATGTGATAATGATCCTAAAAAATCAGCTTTGCATCACAGAAATAAATGATAATTTAAAGTATAATAAATGTAAAAAAATATATATTTTAAATTGTAATAATATTTCACAATATTAATTTTTTTTCAGTATTTTTGATCAAATAAATGCAGGCTTGAGGAGCAGAAGAAAATTACTTCAAAAACATTAAAATAGTAATGTTTCCAACCTTTTGGTCTGTACTGTACACACACACATATATATTTTAAGTATGGTAAAAAAAAAATTGTAAGTATATGCTTATCACACATTTTGATGATACACCCACATCTGAAGTGGAAATAGTAATGTATAATCAAACTGTAATATGACCTACAAAATAGTTTTGTGAAAGGTTGAATGATGACACAAATAAACAGTTGAGAGTTGTAAGTCAATTCAAATCAACAGATTGTTAGTCAGGTAAGCCATTCTTAGTCACTTGTATGAAAACGTAAGCCAATCATTCACTGATATTATTCACAAAAGTCAGCAGCAAAGATAGACTGTTCAATTCTGAGAGTCAGAAGAAAGTACAACATTTTAATATAACACTTTTAATATATCACTTAACCACCAGTGTTTGGGGAGAGAAACCTTAGCTAAAATGGTACTGTACATAGACATTTAATAATACTGAAATGCTAAAATAATGTAGAATATGGCCCTTTAAAATGAATAGCAGCAATGGCATTGACAGTATCCGAGGTGGCAGAGATATAATCAAGAACAATTGAGTAAGTACAGCTGTAAGATTATAGTAGCATCAAAACTTATAATAAATGTCAGAAGCCAAGATTTATATTAGGAACAGCCACTGTGGTAATGGTAGCAGCAGCCGTCAACAGCGAGTCAATGTAAGAATGTCTTTTCATCTCCCCAGGGCTGGCTCAAGTCTTTGGCCTAAATACAGTGAGACCTAGAGGGCTGCCATCCAAACACCAGTCCCTGGCCACGCTACAATCAGAGGCCTTGGCCACTCTCCAAGACCTCACGACAAGAGATCCAGCAGTGTGTGTGTGTGTGTGTGTGTGTGTGTGTGAGGCACACTGGACCGGATGGCTTGGTGAAAGACCACAGAGCGTAGGATAGAGGCCAGAATCCGGACATCAGCTCTTTCAGACTGAGTTAAGACAGAGAATGAAAGGCTAGACTGAGGCCTGGGGTTATAACTAGGGCTGTCACTTTTGTGAAAAAAATCATTTTCGATTTTTAAGACATGAGTGTTCATTGAATCGATTGTAAAATCGATTTTCCATGTCTAAAAAAAAAAAAAAAGACGTTTCCTTTTTCAACGTCAAATAATGGACGAACGTTAAGAGAGCGCTGGAAACACACAAGTCAGCAATATTTCTTATTTATTGGCATGAAGTTTCGTGCAGAATAACAAACAGCAACAGGAGTGCAACATTCTCGAAAAAATATGTATTCAGAGGGGACGGCTGCCATAACAAAAGAAAAACATCACTGCAGGCTTCAACCCGGCTGCATTTATGATTTAGGCAATTCAAAAATCTCCAAGATTATTTAAAATAATGATTCAATCCATTTCAAACAACTGTTCAAAAAATGAAACTTTAAATGGACTTGAGAACATGCCGTTTGTGGTTTTTTATTGAACGTAACTGACACTTAGGCTAGGCGGCACTAGGCAGGCATGAAATGTGCAAAAAGGCTAGGGCCATTACAAATTTATTGGAAAACAAGTCGATCAACATTTTCGGGGTCCAGAGCAGAGCGTTTTTTATTCACTATATGGCCAGCTTTTGAGAAGACGCGCTCCGACCGCACTGACGCCCCAGGGACACTCATGTACAGCTGCGCAAGGTGGGGGTATTACTGACAATTTTCCATCACAAAAGCCGGTCGCTGTCAGCTTGCAACGGTCCTTTTCATAACTCAGAATCTCCTGTAACTAGATGTGCGAATGAGGCGAATTCGTGTATTTGTGTTTGTGAGTTTTGTTACATCTATATTTTTTAATTGTACAATTATTTTAAAATGAATAGCGTACATATTTGGTTAAAATCGATTCCTTATTTTCATTTTCAAAACTTTTTTTGGTTGGTGGGATCGATTGTGCAATCTATTTTCGAACTAAAAGTGACAGCCTTAGTTCTAACTGTGTGTTTATTCTCGACTTGAGACATAATTCTGACTAACCAACTGCATGCCTCATTATAGCCCAATGACTGTGTATGTGTTTGTGTATCTACGTACATATATCTGGTCATTAGCAAACCGCTTCTGCATCTCGTAGAGCAGGCTGCTGTCTGTGAGCTCACTGAGGGAAGCAAGGTCATCATTAGGAGCAGGAGGCATTAGTTTCACCTGAAACACAAAAACATTGCTTATGATTAAGGATGCTCCGATCAGGACTTTTGGAGCCGGTGACAGATCGTCGATCACAGGAAACAGTCTCTGCCGATACGATTAGCAAAACTAATCTTTTTGAAGCCTTCTTTTTATAATGTAGAATTATGTACAGTGATGCTTCCAACCAGGATTTTTACAGACATTCATTCAGGGCCTGAATTTTATTTTTGAAAATGGGGGGAATTCTCCTCCTAGGGAGCACCCCTATTATGAAATCTGAAATATTCATGCTTAGGCCATAAACTATTAGGATTTCTTAAAAAAATAATATGCTATGATAATAATATGATTTGCTGCTTAAGTAAATGCTAATAACTATCAACTGTGTAACATTTTAAAGGTATTTACTATCACTTCTGTTCAATTTAGTGCACCCTTGCAAAATAAAATTTAGCAAGTATTCAGTAAAAAAAATACAAATCATACTGACCCCAAACCTTTCAATAGTAGTGTAAATGCATTGTAAATGTTGACACAAAAAAAAAAAACACACATCCACTTAACTATACAGCACTGCAGGCCTGAGAGTAAGAGAACTGATTTTCTTCAGAGGTCAGGGGTCACTCTCAGGGTGAGGGGGGTCAGCGTGTGCAGTGGGATAGATTACTGAGGCTCTCTACTTCCAAACAATGACTGATTCTACTTGCTGCTCTCCAATAGCAGGCCAGGACTTTCTCAAACGCATTAATCCCAAACCCGCTGTGGTGAAACGAGATTTAAGTGTATTAGATGTTACTCGTTTCTCCCTATTACTCGTTGGGAACAAGACAAATCACTCTGAACCTGCAAGATCAGTATAGAATGCAATTTATTTTTGCTAGTGAATGTATTGGTTCAGTTTATAGAATCTTGTGCATATTTAAACTATATAATATAACCTAGACTTTCAGGGTAGCATGCAACCTAAAATCCTACCCATGATGTCTTAAATGGTGTACTGTACATGGAAGCATGTCACTGTGCTTTGCAACTGAGCTTGCATGCTCTGTAATACTTTGTTTCAGATGAATGACCAAAATATATACACTATAGACTTTTTTAAACATTCTTTAAAGGTCTCTTCTGACCTGCTCCAGTTTTCCTGCAGCGCTGGGATATGATCCATCCAGCCCGTTATCAAGTGAAGGCTGCTGTGTCAGAGCTCCTCCTGAGTCCCTGAACATGGCCTCCTTCTCCAACAAACTGTCCCTTCTAGAGATTGGAAGAGCCATAGTAGCCCTGAAGGAAGAAAATAAAAAAAAGAAAGAAATCAAAATCCATCTTTGCACTGCCATGTTGACACAGAATCTGCATCTGAAGTGGCACTGAGGTGCATTCACACAGACTGTTTTGCAGCTCAGAGGTGGCATAAATGCATTAACACCGTTATTACATTTGCCTAAATAATATTATAAGAAAGATAAAAAATAAATAAATAAATAAATACATAAATAAATATATATATATATATAAATAAATACATAAATAAATATATATATATATATATATATATATATATATATATATATATATATATGTAAAATATTATTATTATTATTATTATTTTAACCTGTTAAATGTCACCCCGTCCCGTATAAGGGACGCCTACGTTGACTATACTATATTACAATCAAATCTAATCTAATCTTGACAAACTATATATCGTTGTAAAGGTCTAAGACTCCCAAATATATATTTTACCAATATTGTTTTGTTAAAAATTATGTAGGAAAAGTAATAGATGAATTTATGACAAGAGTGCACCCTCAGAAAACTACATTGCAAAAGCAGCTTTGACCTTTGTTTAAAAAAAAAGACTTCCTCGTTGCCTTTTTCTCTATCACATTTTAGAAATCATCAGAAGTTATATATCACTTGAAAACATAAAATCTCAAAATTCATCCTTCAAACCCCATTTTAAAATCAGACATTGCATTACCATGTAAATGGTACATCAAAATCATGTTACAAAATGTTTTCAGTCATGAATTATAAAAATGTAGGTTTGTATCATGCACATTCAAGTCTATCTTCAAAAACGTGAGTGACAGTTAACAGGTTAAATGATTAGAAAATTAAATGGTACTTTATATATGAAAATAAAAACGCCATCATTGGATCATTCATTCAAATGATTCATTCATAATAGCGGATTCATTCAGAAGCAAAGCAAGTAACTGACTTGATAAATGTGTCACTGAATCATTTGCTCGACTGATTTGTTCAAAAACGCGGATTCATTCAGTAACAAACACCATTGTGTTTCTTGAAGATGCACAATGTTCTGCTGTGGCTTATTAACATTTTATTAACAGAACTTGTGTTGACGGTGCTGGCATTTAAGGGTGAAAAAAAATAAAAAAAACTTTCTATTTAATAATAACGTTTACTAATATTGAATGTTTATAACATGTTATAAATGTACATTATATGTAACCATACTGGGGCATTATGTTGAATTTTGAGGAATTTTTAGTCACTTTGGTGGCATTTTTACCTCGAGCCCCTGCTCATTTCAAATCCTGATATAAATATATAATTTCACTATATACCTACTAGCCTAGGAAGGTCATCTTAGCCAGAATGTCAGTCTAAATTTGCTAATCACTTCCTGCCAAGAACTGAACTCTCTAAAATCTAGAGCGTTCAAGTCCATGGATTGGCAACACATTCTCTGAATCATATCTGTATGTCTGTAACCGGTACATACAGTTTCTTTAAAGGCAGGCTGCTGTCCTGGATGGCATCTGTGCAGTGCTCTTCTGATTGAGGAGGTGGAGCCGAGGGGTCTGTTTGTCTCTGTACCCAGAATTCCTCTGCTCTCATCAACATCTCTGCAATCTGCTCAGTAGCAGCCATATCTGTAAACACAAAAGCCACAGTGGGTCAATAACGAAATCTTCTTACTGGAAGTCAAAAGTGTGTATCACTGACTAAAGACACATTTATAATATCATTTTGAGCCATGATTTTCCCTGGGGCCCAATCGATTTACTCCCTCATCCCTCTGTAGGTCAGCCCCCGCTGTTCCTCACATGACACAAAAGCAACAAATTGTTTTCATGTAAGTTTTTTTTTTTTTTTTTTTGCAGGTAAGTTTCTATAAATGAATTGTTTGAGAGTTTTTACATGGATATTAATGTAGTCACAGCATATCCAATTATTTTCCTTTCTTTTTTTTTTTTCTTTTTTTTTTTTTAAATGCAAAATCTTGTTTCTCACTATATTTCCATTTAAGTCTCTTGGCTTCAATTAGCTGTGACAGTAGTTGTAACTAACCATCCAGAGCCACAGGCTAGTGGAAGCAGTTCCACAGACATCAGCGCAAACAGAGAACTGAATGAATCTGCTCAGCTATGAAACATTTCACACCCAACAGAAAGCTCTAGAGAGGAATAACAGTCTAACACACTTAAACGCCGGAGCACAAAAGTGTAACACATCCCTTACAAGTTTGGTTTCAGCTATATTCTAGGAGATAGTGACAGTGATGCCACAATATAACTGTTACAATATAATCTTTAGTTACACCAGATACACTTCCATTCAAGTCCTTTAGGGTTAGAAAGACTGAAATAAATAAATATCCTCCTCATATATATACGTATACTGTATATTTTGGCTTCTTTTTCCTATTCTGCACAAACCAGTATAGAATACAGCTAGTAACTCTTCCTCCATGACGTGTGATGATTGATGACGTCTTCAAGTGCGAGTGTATTTTTGGACTGTAGCTTCAGTCAGGGAGATGATGCTGCTTCGGCACTGCTAGTGTATGTTTAGTTTTATATTGCACAAAGACACACAGAATACATAAAGCTATGAGCTGCAGAAAAAATAAAATAACGCACCATGGTACTTACAGGCACTTCAGAGATTGTCTTGAAAAGTCTTTTTTTTTTCCTCAAAATATATATTTTTTTCTTTGTTTCTTTACACTCTGTGGTGAAACATGGCCAGCTCCTTCTAGATATCAACATCAGTCACTGACATGTTG